>NW_007259943.1:739750-766028 GCF_000164805.1 Carlito syrichta | reverse complement strand
GCGGCCCCTGCACTCCAGTCTGGGTGACAGAGTGAGACTCCAACTCAAAAAAAAAGAAAGAAAAAATACTGGTCATTATTTCTGACCAAATAGAATATCCTACACCAGGTCTAAGCTCCAATTCATTATCATCATACAACTCTTAAAAGGAATTAGCAGAAAAAACTAAGTAAGATTTAGATACAGGACATTGGGGGAATATAAGGTAAAGGAACCTAATGGAAAATAACTTGGGAAGGTAGTTTGAGGATGCTTAAGGAACTTGTATGTGTTCTATGGACAATGTAAACCTTTTTTTTTTTGAGTTGGAGTCTCACTCTGTCGCCCAGACTGGAGTGGCCGCTCCCAGCCACTGCAGCCTCGACCTGCTGGGCTCCAGCGAGCCTTCCGCCTCAGCCTTCCAAGTAGCCAGAATTACAGGCATGCGCTACCACGCCCGGCTGATTTTTTGATTTATTGTAGAGATGAGGTCTTGCTGCCCAGGCGGGTCTCGAACCCGTGGGCTCAGGCAATCCACTCACCTCAACCTCCCAAAGGCACGGGATTACAGGCTGAGCCACCGAGCCCGGCTCTTTTTTAGTTTTTGAATGGTGCCAGTTTGACCACAATTTTCAATTGCTCTGAGGTAACATTTTTCTGATGAGCATTTTTTTGGTCCATCGTTTGTTTTCCTTCTTTCCCCATTTTGTTCTTATAGTGCTCTATGTGATAATGATTACCATCTGCCACAATTCGTTGCAGGTTGAAAGTTACAAATTACTAATTTTTCTTATGAGTCCTGGCTGAATTATTCAGTTCTTCGTATACCAAGGAATTGCAAAAGTATCATGGGGAAGGGGCCAGGAAGTGACTTCCAGAAGATCAGGTTCATAACTAGGTTCCTTTAACAGAGTTTCTGTGTGAGTGAGGTTTTGGTTCGGGAGAATTTTTTTTTTTTTTTTTTTTGTGAGACGGAGTCTCGCTCTGTGGCCTAGGCCAGAGTGCAGTGGCAAGCTCATGGCAACCCTTCCGCCTCAGCCTTCCAAGTAACTGGAACCACAGGAGCACATCACCACGCCCAGCTAATTTTTTGATTTATTATAGAGATGGGGTCTTGCCAAGTTGCCCAGGCTGGTCCCGAACCCGTGGGCTCAGGCAATCCTCTCACCTCACCTTGGACTCCCAAAGTGCTGGGATTACAGGCTTGAGCCACCCCTGCCCAGCCCTGGAGGATTTTTATTTTTTATTTTTTGTTGTTGTTGCTGGGTTTCACTCCGTCGCTCAGTATAGAGCACGGGCTGTAGCACAATTGCAGCTCATGGCAGCCTCAGCCTCCTGAGCAGCTGATATTACAGGCATACGCCACCATACCCGGCTGACTTTTTAATGTGTTGTAGAGATGAGGTCTTGCTATGTTGCCCAGGCTGGTTTCGAACACCTGGGCTCAAGCAATTCCAGATTGCTGGGATTAGGCAATCTTCTCACCTCAGCTTCCCGAGGCAAGTGCTGGGATTACAAGGTGTGAAGCCATCGCACCCAGCCCCTGAGGGATTTCCCAGCACTCCTCTGCGCTGGCAAACTGCTTCTAGCAAATATGGTGGGTCTTTGTGTTCCAAATTAGGCACAGTGAGTCTTGTTCTGCTGACGTTCTGAGAGACCTGCACGCCAGGCACCTTCTATAAACATCAAGCCCACATTTTATTGTCACTGAATTTGGCCACCCTCCCTTGTATATTGTGGCTTCAGCACTGTAGCTGTTCCCTGGTTCATTCAAACATGGAATTTTCTCTTCCATTTATTTTTGTTTGGAGGCATTTTTAGAAGAACATTGTAGAAGAACCCTCTTACTATGTCATTTTAAGCACAGATATCTCATGATTTTTGTAAAATCCAGATATGCTTGCTGGGTGTTTTATTATTATTGTTGTTGTTGTTGTTGTTGTTACTGCTTAAAAATGAATTATGATTGCCAGGCGTGGTGGTTCACGGCCGTAATCCCAGCACTTCGGGAAGTGGAGGTGAGAAGATTACCTGATCCCAGGGGTTCGAGACCAGCCTGGGCAACTTGTCGCGGACTCGTCTCTACAATAAATCAAAAAATGAAGTGTGAAATGTTGCAAACTTTCACAATATTTTGTAATCAGGCCCAGTCTATTTTACTTTCATTTTCTGCTGCTTCCTCCTACCTCTTTTGCTCTGGCTACAAGATGATTTCATACAAAATCCTCAGTGGCAAATCTGTTTTCGTCTCCTGAAATTCATAACACATAAAAATTATTAAAGGATGTTAGTCACATGTGATCAATATTATTGAAATAATAACAGGATTCGGGTATAAGAGAGAAAGAGTTTATCAAAGCGTGGTTAGAGTTGTCACAGAGAAAACGTTTGACAAAATAAAAGCAAGATCTTGCCAGGCATGGTGGCTCACATCTGTAATCTCAGCACTTTGGGAGGTAGAGGCAAGAGGATTGCCTGAGCCCATGGGTTTGAAACCAGCCTGGGCAACATGGCACGACCTCGTCTCTACAATAAATCACAACATTAGCTGAATGTGGTGACACACACCTATGGTTCCAGCTACTTGGAAAGTTGAGGCAGAAGGATTGCCTGAGCCCAGCAGGTTGAGGCTGCAGTGGCCATGAATGTGCCACTGTACTCCAATCTGGGCAACAGAGTGAAACACCAACTCAGAAAACAATAAAAAAATAATAAAAGCGAGATCTCTCCTGGAGACATTGGAATGTATACATTGGGATATCCCAGGTTTTGCATAAACATGATTTCGTCCTTTTTTCAAATTTCTTTATTAATCTTGGGATTCAGCCGGGCTCGGTCGCTCAGCCTGTAAACCCGCGCCTTTGGGAGGCTGAGGTGAGTGGATTGCCTGAGCCCGCGGGTTCGAGACCCGCCTGGGCAGCGAGACCTCATCTCTACAATAAATCAAAAAATCAGCCGGGCGTGGTAGCGCATGCCTGTAATTCCGGCTACTGGGAAGGCTGAGGCGGAAGGTTCACCAGAGCCCAGCAGGTCGAGGCTGCGGTGGACGGGAGTGGCCACTGCACTCCAGTCTGGGCGACAGAGTGAGACTCCAACTCAAAAAAATAAATAAATAAATAAAATAAAATAAAATTAATCTTGGGATTCTCTTTTTAAATAAAAGAAAGTTTTTATCATTACCTGGGTCTAGTGACATGTACTTTGTAGTCCTAGCTACTCGGGAGGCTGAGGTGGGAGGGTTACTTGAGTCCAGAATTTTGAGGCTGCAGTGATCTATGATTGCACCACTACACTCCAGCCTGGGTGACAGATTGAGATCCTGTCTCTTAAATAATTAAATTAAGTAATAATTTTAAAAAAGCTTTAAGCCAGGCACAATGGCTCATACCTGTAATCCCAGCACTTTGGGAGACCAAGGCAAGACCAAGATCACTTGAGCCCAGGAGTTCAAGACCAGCCTGGGCAACAAAGCGAGACCTTGTCTCTACAAAAAACCATAGAAAAATTAACCAGTCGTGGCGGTGAGTGCGTGTAGTCCCAGCCAGTTGGGAGGCTGAGGTAGGAGGATCATTTGAGCCCAGGAGATCAAAACTGCAGTGAGCAGTGATCATGCCACTGCACTCCAGCCTGAGTAACAGAATAAAAGAAACCCTGTCTCAAAAAAAAATTGAGGCAAAAATTATTCAAGTATATAATACATACAGATAAGGGCATAAATCATGAGTTTACAGCTGAATGAGCTATCACAAAATGAACACACATTTGTAATTGCTTCCCTCCCCATATCAAGACATAAAACCCTACCACTCCCCTAGACGCTTACCTGGCCACCTCCTAGTCATTACCCACTTCACTGTCAAGATACCCACTATCCTGATTGCCCATCAATATGCTTTCTTTTGCCTTTGGCTTTTTCTTTATTTTGAGTCAGAGTCTCACTCTGTCACCCAGGCTAGAGTACAGTGGCACGCTCATAGCCACCACAGCCTCAACCTCCTGGGTTCAGACAATCTTTCCACACCAGCCTTCCAAGTAATTGGAACTACAGGAGTATGCCACCATGCCCAGCTAATTTTTTAAAATTTATTGCAGAAAGCCAGAAGCACTGGCTCATGCCTGTAAGCCCAGCACATTGGGAGGCTGAGGCAAGAGGACTGCCTGAGCCCAGGGGTGCGAGACCAGCCTGGGCAACTTGGTGAGACCTCATCTCTACAATAAATTATAAAATTAACCAGGCATGGTGTCACATGCCTGTAGTTCTAGCTACTTGGAAGGCTGAGGCAAAAGGATCCCCTGTCTCCAGCAGGTCAAGGCTGTGGTAGCCGTGAGTGTGCCACTGCACTCCAGCCTGGGTGACAGAATGAGACTTTGACTCAAAAAAAAAATGTATTGTAGAGAAAAGATCTTATCATGTTTCCCAGACTAGTCTCAAACCCGTGGGCTCAGGCAATTCTCTCACCTCTGCCTCCCAAAGTGCAGGGATTACAGGCATGAGCCACCATGCCTGGCAGGCTTTTTCTTTAACTTAGCATTATGATTGTGAGAGTTACCCATGTAGTTGTTTATAGAAATATGTGTTTTTATTTTCCCTCTGCATAGCATTCTGTGGTATAACTATATCAAATGAAGCATACACTCTACCATTGGGGGAAATTTGAGATGCTACTGGTTTGAGATTACTATAAATATGCTACTATATACATTATTTTACATGTGTTTTGAGGAATATTATGGCCACATTTCTATTGTGTATACCTAGGAACAGAGCTACTTAATAATAAGATCTACACGGCCCACTTTTAGTGGCACTATCTCAGTTTTCCAAAGTAGTTGAAAGACTCACAGGATTGTATGCCTGTAATGAATGTGCATCAAAAGCATAGATATCAGTTACTTTTGGGGGACCATCACAGACCACATCAAAACTTAGAGATTGAAGTCGATCATTTTTTATCGCTGTTCTTCATTCTGTAAGTCAGCAATTGGGATTGTTATCTTAGCCCTTTATCTGTTGCTATAACTAGATATCTGGAGGTTGGAAGTCTCAGGAAAAGGGACTATATCTGGTGAGGGGCTTCTTGCTGATAAGGATTCTTCCAAGGTGGAGTCCCAAGCTAGAGTCCCACAGTGGTGCAAGGTATCACGTGGTGAGGGACTGAACATGCTAGCTCAGAACCCTCTCCTCTTATAAAGCCACTAATGCCACACCCTTATGACTTCATCTAATCCTAACTGCCTCCCAAAGGTCCCACCTGTCAATACCACAGACAGATTTCCCACCCTCTTAATACGATTACAACAGAGGTTAAGTTTCAACATGAGTTTCAAAGGGGGAAAACGTTCAAACTACAACAGGTGGCTAAGCCAGTCAGGTTTTCTGCTGGATCACTCGACGAGGGTTAGCGCAACAAGGGTCAGATAGGATAAAACAGCCTCATTGTGTTTGGTGGTTGGTTCTGGCTCTTGACTAAGCCACATGTCTCCGGCAGGACTTTCCACATTAGGGCAGCATGCCAAAAGGAAGAGAGCAGAAACCATAATATCTCCTGAGGCTAAGAAGTCATTCAGCATCACTGCAGCTGCATTCTGTAAGTCAAAACAAGTCACAAGGCCCGTCCACATTCAAGGGCAGGAGAGAGTAAACTCCACCTCTTGATGGCAAAGTCAGCCAAAGGGAAATTCAGCCTTTTTTTTTGGTCTATCATTATCTTCCATCTAACCACAATTATTTATTTTCCCTTAACATGCAAAATATACTCACCCTTGCTCCAGAAACCCCAAATGTCTCATTCAATTGTGGCATCATGTTCACGTCTAAGAGCGCATCAGCTGCATCGGGGCCAAATGAGGGCTCCTTCACACTTATCCTCTAGCTAGGTGTGATGTCTCATGCCTGTAACCCCAGCATTCTGGGAGGCCAAGGAGGAAGGATTGCTTGAGCCCTGGAGTTCGAGACCAGCTTAGGCAACATAGCAAGACCTTGTCTTTACAAAAAATATCAAAAAATTAGCTGGGTGTGGAGGCACGTGCCTGTAGTCCCAAGCTACTCTGGAGGCTGAAGCAGAAGGATGACCTGAGCCCAGAAGGTCAAGGCTGCGGCAGGCTATGATCATGCCACTACACTCCAGCCTGGGTAACAGAGTAAGACCCCAACTTAAAAAAAAAAAAAAGGAAGGAAAGAAAAAAATACTTCAGGTACAGCTTTCCTCAATCTGAACACCCTCAAGATAAAAAGGCAAGTCTTTCACCCCACACATAACCAAAATATCATAGTGAGGCAGGGTAGCCACAAGAGATAACCCTATTCAAAAGGGAAGAATGGAAAGGGACAGAAATCATTCTTCCATAGCAGTTCTGAAATACAGCTGAACGTTTGTTGCCAGGTCCCCCTAAACTGGAAGCAGAGAAGGTTTCCTGATTAGACTGCATTGCTGCTCTCTTGGTGTGAAACCACCTGGGCCATGTGGCTGGGTGGCCCTTGGCTCTACACTTTGGGCTCTTAGCTCAGTCATCTGAGACTTCATTTCTATAGGCAATGGCTCATTTTGCAGTTGGGTAGCTTTCTCAGTTTGCCTTCTACCTGTAGAGAGCTGGGAGTCCCGAGGCCATTTTTTCCCTTTGCATCTTGCATAGTCTCTGTTCTTTTTAGTACAACCTGGCAGTGCTTTTACCAGCAACATTCTCTTAAAATTTTTGTGGGTCTCCTGTGTCTCTGCTACAGATTTACCCTATGTAATAAAAGTCATACGTGTGTGTGTGTGTGTGTGTGTGTGTGTGTGTATAATTTTAAACAGATCTCTTTCTACTTTGGGTCATAAGTCAGGCAGAGTTTTACAATGCCCTTTTGTCTACTGAGAGAATTCAGGAGGCACTGCCTTGACTCTTTCTATCTTAAATATGATGTAACAGATGCACACTTCATTTGGGATTTGGCCCGGGACTTATCTCATCCTGAGAATCTCTTATTGGCTGTGGAGACGGGATGATAAACACTTGTATCTTCCAACCCAGCAAATCTTGGATCCTTTGATTTTTTATTTGTTTATTTTTAGACTTTTTAGCTTTTTTTTTCAATCAAGGGATGCATGCACAGGTTTGTTACTTGGGAATACTGTGTGATGGCAAGGTTTGGGCTTCTATGGAGCCATTACCCAGGCAGTGGACATGGTACCCAGTAGGCAGTTTTTCAACCCTTGTTCCCTTTCTCTCCTTTTCCCTTTAAGGAGTCCTCAGTGTCTGGTGTTCCCATCCTTATGCCCATGTGTACTCAGTGTTTAGTTCTCACTTACAAGGGAGAACATGTGGTATTCAGTTTTCTATCACTGTGGTAATTCACTTAGGGTGACAGTCTCTAGCTGCATCCATGTTGCTGCAATGGACATGATTTTGTTCTGGTTAATAGCAGCCGATCCTCTAGTTTTTTAATCACTACATCATAGTTGTACCTATTTGGGGGGGGGGTCCTTGTGATCTTTTGACACATATATACAATGTCTAATGATTTGGATTCTTTCTAATTTCTCGAAATTCTATTTGCAAAGTCAACAGCTGCTGCTTGACCTCATCTGTCTCTTCCTATAGCATATCATATGCATTTAGGATCAACAAACTGACACTTTCAGCATTCTGCCTGGTGATTTACTCAGCCAAATCCAAAAGCCCATTAGCATTTGTCATCTTCCACGTTATTACAGATAACAGTCTTGCAGCTTGCCCTGCCATCTACCTAGATTGCTCGAGCAGTCTCTTCATTGCTTTTCCAGTCCCGCTGGTGACGGGTTTGCCACTTATCCGGCCGCTACAAAGTTTGCTCATCACCGTCTGCTCTTTTTCCCAAGCCATTTCGCAGGATTGTTGATTCAACGAGTAACCTTGAGAGATGAGGTAGTGTCTCTCCCCAGGACAAGAAGCAGGTTGCTGCTTATTGCTTGCTCTGAAACGTTGCCGGGTCCCAAAGCTCAATGCTTCTCAGCTGCATCTCAGACCCGCTGCGTGGGTGGCAATCATCTGGGCCATACCACATCGTCCCCATGGGACATGGAGGCAAAGAAAACCCTGGCAAATATGCTGACGCTCATGCTGCCTGCTCTGCCATGAATAATAAAGTCCTTTATCTCTGACACAGGAATCTTTGTCTAGTGCCAGCATCCGTGAAACAGGAGCAGGCTCTCTTGTCAGTTTGGAAGTAGGGAAAAATCAGATCACAGATCTGACATTCTCCATCTGCAGAAGATATTCTTCATTTAATTCTCAATAAACCTTGAGTGAACACTACCAAAATTCAGACATGACCTGAAAACAAATCTCACTTCCCTAAGATATAACTGGAGGCAAAATTATTTTTTATAGCATTTTTTTAAATGCAGAACTATATCAGAATGCAGAAACGAAAATAAATCCTGTTAACATCTCTGTGCTCATGTTACCATGTGATCCCAGAGTTAGCCTATCTTCAGAGCAAATAAAAGTGTAGCGTTGTCAAAAATGTGTATTCTCTTTAAGGAGCTTTTCTTTGGGGGGCCACTTACCAATCTAGCAAAAGAAAAAAAAAAATCCAAGAACTTGCCAACTGCAATACTTCGTGTAATTTCTGAATAAACACAGTCACCTTTAACTCTGTGATTCCCAAATAATGTCTGTGTTACAAAATAACAAATCAAAAGGAAAAAAATAGATATATACCGAAGGCCAGGCACCATGGTTCACATCTGCAGGACCCAGCACTTTGGGAGGTGGAGGCAGAAGGACTGCTTGAACCCAGGAGTTTTTTGTTTTGTTTTGTTTTGTTCTGAGTTGGAGTCTCACTCTCTTCCAGGCTGGAGTGCAGTGGTACATTCACAGTCACTGCAGCCTCCACCTGCTGGGTTTAGGTGATCCTTCTGCCTCGGCCTTCCAAGTAGCTGGGACTACAGGCATGCACCACCATGCCCGGCTAATTTTTCTTGATTTATTGTAGAGACAAGATTTCACTAAGTTGCCCAGACTGGTCTCGAACCCCTGTGCTCAAGCAATTCTCTCACCTCTGCCTTCCAAAGTGCTGGGATTATAGGTGTGAGCTACCACACCCTGCCAAGCCCAGGAGTTCAAGAGCAGCCTTGGCAATATAGTGAGACCTCGACTCTACAAAAAAAAACTTTATTTTTTTTGAGTCAGAGTCTCACTCTGTCGCCCAGGTTGGAGTGCAGTGGCACACTCATGGCTACCCCCAGCGTCGACCTGCTGGGCTCAGGCGATCCTTCCACCTCAGTCTTCCAAGTAGCTAGAACTACAGGCACGCACTACCATGCCTGGCTAATTTTCAATATATTGTAGAGAAAAGGTCTCACCAAGTTGCCCAGAATGGTCTCAAACCCCTGGGCTCAGGCAATCCTCTCACCTCTGTCTCCCTAAGTACTGAGATTACAGGCATGAGCCACTGCACCCGGTCTGTTTCATTTCAATGAAGAGTGTCTAGATCAAAAATAATAAGTGAGGAGAGTGAGAGGAAAAAAGAAAGGTTACCACACACAGCAGCAAGAATGACTGGAATATATGCTCAATAATCCAGGACACTGGTAAGAAGAAACACAGCACTTTAAATGCCTGCATTTCTGGATAACTCCAATTTATCCAGAAATATTTCACTCTGCATTACATGCAACACCTATACAGTGCACATGCATAATAAAAATTTTTTTCAGTGTCTGAATTTCTCCATATCAGTCTGCTTTGGAAGGAGGTTTGCTTTTTGAAAGTTTGTTGACTCCAGAAACTTTTATTTGTTTATCTGGCATCAGCATCTTTCTAAAATATAGAAATCGAACTTCCTTGATCTCAGACTCTAGCCTCAGAAACTGAGACAGCCAGGCACAGGGGCTCATGTCTGTAATCCCAGCACTTTGGGAGGTGAGTCCAGGGGTTCGAGACCAGCCTGGGCAATTTAGCAAGACCCTCATTTCAACAATTAATCAAAAATTAGCCGGGCGTGGGGGCACATGCCTATAGTTCCAGCTACTTGGAAGGTTGAGGCAGAAGATTCACCTGAGCCCAGTAAATCCATGCTGTGGTGACCACGAGTGTGCTACTGCACTCCAGCCTGGGCAACAGAGTGAGACTCCAACTCAAAAAAAGAAAAACTGTGAGACAACACATTTCTGTCATTTAAACCATGCACTTTATGGTACTTTGTTATGGCAGCCCTGGGAAGCTAACCCAACACACTCTTCTCCCAAGTTTCCTCTATTTTTTCTGACTTTGACTTTTCTAATCAAAGTAAGACAGTATGGAAGTGCTTATAAGGACAAGTGACAATTCCCTACCCATCCCTATTCCCTCTCAGTAACAATCCAAAGAGCCTTTGAAGTAGCTCTTACATTTTCACTTCTTCCGAGCCCTTTTCAAATGCCTGGAAACGAAGTGTGGGTTTCTCATTTTGAGTTATCATACTCTTTTATTTATTTATTTACTTATTTTGAGTTGAGTCTCACTTAGTCGCCCAGGCTAAAGTGCAGTGGCACGCTCATGGCCACCCCAGCGTTGACCTGCTGGGCTCAGGCGATCCTTCTGCCTCGGCCTTCCGAGTAGCTGGAACCACAGGCATGTGCCACCACACCCCGCTAATTTTTTTATTTATTGTAGAGACAAGGTCTCTTCAAGTTTCCCAGGCTGGTCTCAAATTTGTGGGCTCAGGCAATTCTCTCATCTTGGCCTCCCAAAGTGCTGGGATTATAGGTATGAGTCACCACGCCCAGCCCATAGTACTCTTACATGAATGTTCCACTTTGCCCTCCATGAAATGCCCATGCAATGCATATGCATAAGAAAATGGGGTTTTGTTGTTGTTGTTGTTTCCAGTGTTCGAGTTTCTCCGCATCAGTCTGCTTTGGAGGGAGGTTTGCTTTGGTTGTGTTGTTGTTGTTGTTTCCAGTGTTCGAGTTATTCCGTGTCAGTCTGCTTTGGAGGGAGGTTTGCTTTGTGAAAGCCTGCTTAATATGGAGGAGGTGCAGTCAGTTAAAAACAGCACAGGCTTCACACTCAGTCTCCCTTCCTACCCACCCTACCACCAACCAGCCAGGTTACTTCATTTCTTCTTACACATGGTTGCCTTTATTTTTTTTTTATTATTATTTTTTTGAGTCAGGATCTCACTCTGTCACTCAGGCTGGAATGCAGTGGCAGAATCACGGCTCACTGTAGCCTCAACCTCCTGGGCTCGTGCAAGCCTCCCTCCTCAGCCTCCCCAGCAGCTGGGACAACGGGCACACACCACCAAACCCAGCTAATTTTTTGTAGAGACAAAGTCTCACTACATTGTCCAGGCTGGTCTAGAACTCCTGGCCTCAAGCAATCCTCCCACTGCAGCCTTCCAAAGTGTTGGGATTACAGGCATGAGCCACAATGCCCAAGCCCTTAGTTTTAAAAAGTGGATGTAGGGAGATATCTCAACATATACTCTCAGTGTTCTTCCTTTCTCCTTATTTTCTTGATTGTTGTATTGTGGAATACGAAACATCCAAAACTGTCTGGCGAGGTGGCTCACACCTCTAATCCCAACACTTTGGGAGGCGGAGGCGAGAGGATCGCCTGAGCCCAGGGGTTCAAAACCAGTCTGGGCAACTTGGCAAGACCCTGTCTCTACAATAAATCAAAAACTTAGCCAGGCATGGTGGCACGCGCCTGTAATTCCAGCTACTTGGAAGCCTGACACAGAAAAGATCACCTGAACCCAGCACGTCAAGGCTGTGGTGGCTGTGAGCGTGCCACTGCACTCTAGCCTAGGCAACAAAGTGAGACTTCAAATTAAAAAAAAAAAAAAAGAAACATCCACAGTGCTGTGTACAATGGATATACATGTAGTTTAAAAAACAACTCTAAAGTAACCACTACCTACATCAGAAGACAGAACATTTCTCCTCCTCCAGTCATATTTCATGTGACTAGTAAAAGGACATAACATAGATTTCATATACCCAATGAGCTGTCATTTTAACATTGCCTAAATCTCATGTTTTTCTAGCAGTTCACTTAACTCTCTAATCACCAGCCAAAGACAGGACCGGTTTCTCAGAGATGGCTATTGATAATTGCTTTACAACCCCCAGGCTGGAGTTGCAGTGGCACACTCACGGCCATCCCGGCATCGGTCTGCTGGGCTCCGGTGATCCTTCTGCCTCAGCCAAGTAGCCAGAACTATAGAAGCGCACTACCATGTCTGGCTAAGTTTTTTTATTTATTGTAGAGATGAGGTCTTGCCAAATTGCCCAGGCTGGTCTTGAACCTGCAGACTCAGGTAATCCACTCTCCTCGACCTCCCAAAGTGCTGGGATTACAGGCTGAGTCACCAAGCCCGGCCATCTTTTCTAAGTATTTGCCTCCACCCTTAAGACTCGAATTAACCTAATCAGCCCACCGTGATCTTCATGACACAGACAGACCCCACCACCATGGCAGCAACTATGTATCTAACCTACCCATCTGCCTGCGGTCCATCACCTGACAGCAGTACCTGAACTTACCTGCCCCTTTGTGACCACGTGGAGAAGACCACCATCCAATCACCTTAGTGACCTTCCCCTATCAAAGGGAAGGATTAAAAGGATTCAACCACAAGCAGTCATTTGTCATTCCCTTATAAGAGACTGGTGTTGCCTTGTTCTCTTTGAGCAATGACCACCGCCAGGTTTCCTGGCTTTGGCCCCTTCTCTACCTTGGGAAGGTGAATCTCCTCTTTCTTTCTTTCTCTAATTTGCTTTTTAAATAAACTATATTTTCTAATTAACTTCTGTGCAATTCTTTGCATCTTTCACGCAGCACCAGATTGCACACCAGACACCCACACCCCCAGCAGGCCTGACCTAACAACATTCTGGAGACCCTGCTGGGAGTGTGACCTAACAACTAGCCATTAAGGAAGTGCAGACTAAGACCATGATGATCTATAGATCACTGCTCATGTATCAGAATATTAAAAAATTTTAATAGCAGCAATGCCAAATGCTGGCAAGGTGGCAGAGAAATCAGTCCTCCTCCTCTTCCTTTTTTGAGTCAAGGTCTCACTCTATTTCCCAGGCTGGAGTGCAGTGGTACTATCATAGCTCACTGCAGCCTCAACCTCCTGGGCACAGGCCACCCTTCTGCTTCAACCTGTCGTAGCTGAGACTACAGGCTCATGCCACCACAGCCGGCTAATTTTTTTATTTTATTTTTTGTGGAGATGAGATCTCACTATGTTGCCCAGGCCAGTCTTGAACTCTTGGGCTCAGACTCCTGCCTCAGCTTCCCAAAGTGCTGGGATTACAGGCATAAGCCTGTCCTTGAGATGTGCGCCCAGTCTGTCCTATCTTCTGACTTAAGTGGTGCTACTTTAGAATTAACAATATATATGTTTCAAAATAATTACAGATTCACAGGAAGACGCAGAGAGAGCACATTAATGCCCTGAATGCCATTCACCCAGTTACCCTAATATATATATATATATTTTTTTAGTTGGAGTCTCACTCCTTTGCCCAGGGTAGAGTGCAGTGGCACATTCACGGGCACCCCAGCATCGACTTGCTAGGCTCTGTCAATCCTTCCACCCCAACCTTCCAAGTAACCAGAAATTTAAAATTAACTACCATGTCTGGCTAATTTTTTATTTTATTGTAGAGATGAGGTCTTGACAAGTTGCTCTGGCTGGTCTTGAACCCGTGGGCTCAGGCAATACACTCACCTCAGCCTCCCAAAGTGCTGAGACTACAGGCTGAGCCACCGAGCCCAGCCACCAATAATTACATTATACATAAAGATAGGCAAGTTGACATTGGTTCAATGTGTGCTTCTAGCTTTGTGTTATTTGATCACACCTGGAGTTTCAAATATGCACCACTACCCACACATACAAAACTGGTCTCATTTCTATACCACTTAATAGTTATCTCCCCCAACCTCTCCCCAACATCTCTGGTCCCAGGTAATCCCTAGTCTTATCTCCCTTCCCTATAATTTTTGTCACTTTGAGAATGTTATACACACGCAGTTGTATAATACATGACCTCCTTATGTTGGCTTTGTTCAATCAGCAGAGATTCCTTGAGATGTACACACACTGTTGTATCAATGGTTTGTTCCTTTTATTGCTGGGCAGCATTTCATACTTTATGGATATACACTGTTTGTTCAACAATTCACCTGCTGATGGACATTTATTTGACTGTCTCTAATTTCTGACTATTACAAATAAAGCTACTATGAACACTCGCGTATAGATTTTTATGAGGACATAACGTTTTCTCTTCTGAAACAATTCCCAGGAGTGCAATTAATTGCTGGGTTGTGGGTAAGTATATGCTTAGTTTTTTGCTTTTTTAGTTTTCCTTCCTTCCTTCCTTCCTTCCTTCCTTCCTTCCTTCCTTCCTTCCTTCCTTCCTTCTTTCTTTCTTTCTTTCTTTCTTTCTTTCTTTCTTTCTTTCTTTCAAGATAGGGTCTCTCTCTGTTACCTGGGCTGGAGTGCAGTGACACCATCATAGCTCACTGCAGCCTTGAACTCCTGGACTCAGGTGATCCTCCCACCTCAGTTTCCCAAGTAGCTGGGACTACAGGCATGTGGTGTGCCACCAGACCTAGCTAATTTTTTAAAAATTATTATTTGTAGAGATGGGATCTTGCTACATTGCCCAGAAGAAAAAGAAGAGGAGATAGTGCTCCCTCTTCCACACACTTCTCCCCATTCATAACCCTCTCCTTTCACACTGGCACTGTAATAGTCAGTCCTTGCTTCCTGTTATAGATTTACCACCTGCCTTAGACCACTCATGTTGCTACAGAGAGATACTTGAGTTGGTTGCTTTATAAAGAAAGGAGGTTTATTTGGCTCGCGGTTCTGCAGGTTGGACAAGAAGAGCACGGTGCCCACATCTGTTGTCGGTGAGGGCCTCAGGCTGCTTCCACTCATGGTGGAAGGCAAAGGGGGCCAGGCCGTGCAGATCACAAGGCAAGAGAGGAGGAGGCGAGGGAAAGAAAGCGAAGAAGGTGCCAGGTTCTTTTCAACAACCAGTTCTCTCAGGAACTAAGAGTGAGAACTCGCTCACTCCCGCGAGGGCGGCACCAAGCCATGCAGAAGGGACCCACTCTCAGCATCCAAACACCTCCTGTTAGGCCCCACCTCCAACATCGGGGATCAGATTTCAACATGAGACTTGATGGGACCAAACAAACCCCATCCAAACCATGTCACCACCTACACATGCTTTCCTAAAGATATAGGGTTTGGGTTTCATTCGGTTTTGCTTACCTTCAACTTTATACAAATGGAAGCAATCCCCATGAAATGTTTTGACTCTGCCTTCTTCCACTAAACTTTTTCACTACAGATCATGTTTGCGAGTTTCGCCCATGGCGTGTGTAGCTGTAATTCTGTATTCCACCAAATGAACATACCACGATTGTGTATTGGTCCATTTTCCTGCAGATGACTTTTTGCATTGCTTCTAGATGTGGGCTGTTACGAGCAATGCTGTTGTGAACATTATTGTACATGCGTGTGCCTGTGCTTGCATGCAGTTTTCTAGAGAATATATCCAGGAACAAAGCTTCAGTGTCATGGAGCATACTTATTTTCCACATGACAAGAGGATGGCAAATAATCTTCCAAAGATTTGTTCCACTTTACTTCTATTGGCCGTGCAGGCAAGTTTGTGTTGCTCCTTTTTTTTTTTTTAGCATTGAAAGACACGCTGGGCGCAGTGGCTCATGCCTGTAACCCCAGCATTTTGGGAGGACAAGGCAGGAGGATTACTTGAGCCCGGGAGTTTGAGATCAGCCTGGGCAACACAGCAAGACCCTGTCTCTACAAAAAATTAGCCAGGCACAGTGGCGTATGCCTAAAGTCCCAGCTACTGGGGAGGCTGAGGTGGAAGGATCATGTGAGCCTGGGAGGTTGAGACTGTGGTGAACTGTGACCAAGCCACTACACTCCAACCTCAGTGACAGGGTGAGACCCTGACTCAAAAAAAAAAAGAAGAAAAGAAAGGAAGGAAGGAAGGAAGGAAAGGAAGGAAGATTTAACCACTCTCATAGGTGTGTTAATTGTGTCTCATTGTAGTTTAATTTGCTTTTCTCTAATTACATTTTGGTTGATTATTGTTTCATTTTGGATTTTATCTTTTGTGAAATGTCTGTTCAAGCTTTTTCCCATTTCCTACTGGTGGTGAATCTTTCCCTTACAGATTTATAAGAATTCTCGTACATTCTGGACACTAACCCTTAGTCTGTGGCTATCTTTTCTCTCATTCTTGGTTCTCCTTCCCCCACTTCAGCATGCATGACCCTCTCCTTTTTCAGTCAAAGTCATTCATTACCTCCAGTAAAAAAGAAAACCAGTAATAGGAATGCAAAGAAAAACAAAGGCAGTGTTTAGTATTTGATCTTCTAAATAACTTTTCAAAACTATATTAGCTACACCCATGTTCATAGTGGCATTATTTGCAATAGTCAAATGAGGAGGCAACCCAGTGTCCCTTGACAGAAAAATGGATAAACCAAATGTGGTATATCCATACAGTGGAATATTATTTAACCTTAAAAAAAAAGACAATTCTGCCGGGCGCAGTGGCTC
Organism: Carlito syrichta; assembly: GCF_000164805.1. NCBI lineage: Eukaryota > Metazoa > Chordata > Mammalia > Primates > Tarsiidae > Carlito > Carlito syrichta. The sequence continues at coordinate 749,473 of NW_007259943.1, read as the reverse complement.
ATGCCTGTAATCCCAGCACTTTAGGGAGGTGGAGGCCAGAGGATTGCCTGAGCCCACGGGCTTGAGACCAGCCTAGGCAACTTGGCAAGACCTCATCTCTACAATAAATCAAAAATTTTGCCAGGCATGGTGGCATGCACCTATAGTTCCATCTACTGGGAAGGCTGAGGCAGAAGGATTGCCTGAGCTCAGCAGGTCAAGGCTGCGGTGGCCATGAGTGTGCCACTGCATTCTAGCCAGAGCAACAGAATGAGATACCGACTCAAAAAAAAAGGAAGAAAATTCTTATTCATGCTACAACCTGTTTGAATCTTGAGGACATTATGCTGAGTGAAACAGCCAGACACAAAAGGCAAATGCTACATGATTCTACTTATATGAGATCTCTAAAGAAATAAAACTCATAGAGAGAGCAGAGTGGTGGTTGCCAGGGACTAGAGAAGGGGGTATGGGGAGTTTGTGTTTAATAGGTATAGAATAGCCGGGTTTGGTGGCTCAGCCTGTAATCCCGCACCTTTGGGAGGCTGAGGTAAGTGGATTGCCTGAGCCCGCGGGTTTGAGACCCGCCTGGGCAACTTGACGAGATCTCATCTCTACAATAAATCAAAAATTAGCCGGGTGTGGTAGCGCTCACCTGTAGTTCCAGCTACTTGGAAGGCTGAGGCGGAAGGATTGCCAAGACCCAGCAGGTTGAGGCTGCGGTGGCCGGGAGCAGCCACTGCACTCCAGTCTGGGCGACAGAGTGAGACTCCAACTCAAAAAAAAAAAAAAAAAAAAATAGGTATAGAATTTTAGTTTTACAAGATGAAAAAAATGCTGGAGATGAATGATAGTGCTGGCTACACAATATTGTGAATACACTTAATGCCACTAAACTGTACCCTTAAAAATGGTTAAGATAGTAAATTTCATGTTACATATATTTTATCACAATAAAAATTGTATTATAAGTCATTATTTAAAATAAACTTTTATTAATACAGAAAGAAGCAATATCTATTCATTGAAAAAATTAGAAAAATAGATGGCATGCAAAAATGAATAATGAATAAGCAAAATAAATTTTTAAAAATAAAAATGAATAAGTAAAATTTTTTTCATTTCCACCATCCTAACTGTAACATTGAATGTAGAACCTTCTGGATCAGGAAATGACCCGATACTGTACATGTGTTATCATCTGCTTTATTGAGTGCATGCTCTCTACATTTCTACATTCAAATTTTTCCAATAGACTTACACATGTAATAATTTTTTTAAAAATCAAAACCTGGCTTTTGCTTTTTGTTTGTTTGGTTATTTGAAAGAGTCAAAAAGCAAAGTTTTGGAGAGCCAGCCCACAAAATTCATCCTTAAGAGCATGGGAGAAAGTCAGACCACGTTGGGGAGGAAGAGAAAACTGGGTGCAATTAAGAAGAAGGTGGACTCTCCACTCCTGGAGGAGCAGAGAGTGGTTTCATGACTGCCTGGCCCCTGTCCAAGTGAACACCCTTCTTCTCAGCCCCAGAAAGTGGGCTGGGAGCTCTGTCAAAGCTAGCAACTTCGACAATCATTCGTGAGCACGGCTTGTTGCTGTGCAGAGATACTGCAATGACTTTGCTGTGCCCTGAGTGGACGTCCCCACAGCAACGAGCAGTACTAGGTGACCTCAGCAACAGTGGCACCTATAGAACTCGTCAGTATGGCCAGGCACAGTGGCTCACACCTGTAATCCCAGCACTTTGGGAGGCAGAGGTGAGAGGATTGCCTGAGCCCAGATTTTCAAGACTAGCCTGGGCAACTTGTTGAGACTTCGTCTCAACAATAAATCAATAAAAATTAGCTGAGCATGATGGCACATGCCTGTAGTTCCAGCTACTTGGAAGGCTGAGGCAGAAGGATCACCTGAGTCTAGCAGGTCGAGGCTGTGGTGGCTGTGAGCATGCTACTGCACTCCAGCCTGGGCAACAGAGTGAGACTCTGACTCAGAAATAAATAAATACATAACTCATCAGTAGCTCAGACTTTGCACAGCACTAGGCTCACCCATGGCCTAGGACATGTACATGTGTCCTTAATCTACCCTATTCTTGAGGAAAGGACCGCCTCTCAGCAGGGATTGTTTTAAGGATGGAATAGCACATGTGACAGCACCCAGATCAATGCCAGTCTCAGCCCTGCAGTGTTTGCTTTTCTTGCTTTTAGGCAAGACTATCTCTAACTCCAATCACAAAGTCTTTGGCATGCTGCCATTACTACCTGCACAAAGCTTCCCATTTGATGATCACTCCATAGTTTACAAGAGAGGAAAAGGAATTGCCATTGACCACATCGAGTGACTATAAGCAATGAGGTTGAATCTCCTGAGGGATGGTAATCTGAATTTATTTATTTATTTATTTATTTTGAGTTGGAGTCTCACCCTGTCACCCAGGCTGGCATGCAGTGGCATGCTCACAGCCACTGCAGCCTCGACCTGCTGGACTAGGGTGATCCTTCAGCCTCAACCTTCCAAGTAGCTGGAACTACAGGTATGTGCCACCATGTCCAGCTAATTTTTTGATTTATTGTAGAGATGAGGCCTTACCAGTTTGCCCAGGCTGGTCTCGAACCCGTGGGCTCAGGCAATCATCTCACCTCGGCCTCCCCAGGGTGTTGAGATTACAGAAATGAGCCACCGCGCCCAGTCGTTAATCTGAATTTAGACAAAATTTCAGGCCAGGCACAGTGGCTCATACCCGTAATCCCAGCTCTTTGGGAGACCAAGGCAGGAGGACTGCTTGAGTCCAGGAGTTCAAGACCAGCCTGGACAACAAAGCGAAACCTTATCTCTACAAAAAAATTTTAAAATTAACCAGACATGGTGGCATGCACCTGCAGTCCCAGCAACTTAAGAGGCTGAGGCAAAAGTATCACCTGAGCCCAGGAGGTCAAGGTTGCGGAGAGCCCTGATCACGCCACTGCACTCCAGCCTGGATGATAGAGTGAGACTCTGACTCAAAAAAAAAAATAAAAAATAAAAAAATCCAGAAGAGTTTCTGTACGGTTTTGAGCAAAGGTAGCATCACTAGAAAATCACACACATTATCCTTACTTTATAGATCATCGCTCACTTAGGTGTGTAAACTCCTGTGTGTCTTGTTCAGTTTTCTAGTCTCCTTATTATGTCACTGACCACATGAATATCATGAGACTGTCATTGCTTAAGATGGTTTAAATTAGCTTTGTGATTCTCAGAAATCACTAGACCCAGAAAAAATTCTATCTGGGCTGCAAAATTGTCATTGTCCTATTTACATTTAGCAGTTTAACCTCTTCCATTACCAAGCAACAAATGACATCAGTATTTACTGGGTAAATATCAGGTACATTGCATTGTACCAAGCATTGAGGTGTTACAAAGGAGAGATTAGACATGCTTTCTTGACCTCTAGTTTTTGAGATCTAACCAGAAAAACAAGACAACAGTGAGAGCAATAGAGATGGGAAGGAAGCTTCATCTAGATAAATACTTATCAATCTTTATAATTAACATAGGCTTTTACAAAGCCAAATTTGGGTGCAGTAGCTCACACCTATAATTACAGCACTTTGGAGAGCCAAGGCAGGAAGATCACTGAGTCTAGGAGTCCGAGATCAGCCTGGGCAATATAGCAAGACACCATCTCAAAAAGCATTTCAAAAAATTAGTTGGATGCAGTGGCACAAGCCTGCAGTCCCAGATACTCAGGAGGCTGAGGTGGGAGGATTACTTGAGTCCAGAAGTTAGAGGCTGCAGTGAGTTATGATATGATGATGCTACTGCATTCCAGCCTGGGCAACTGAGCAAGACCCTGTCTCAAAAACAAAAATTTTTTATTATTTTTTATATCTTCTTGGCAATTTTTTTCACATTAATCATGATTTCATTAAGCTTTTATTTTCATATTCCTTTTCTTTTAAATTTTAAGAGGAGATAATGTGACCAAAGTGAAATGACTAAAAAAAATTAGGGGGCCAGGAGTAGTGGCTCAAGCCTGTAATCCCAGCACTTTGGGCAGGAGGATTGCCTGAGCTCAAGGGTTTGAGACCAGCCTGGGCTACTTGGTGAGACCTCATTTCTACAATAATCGAAAAATAAGCTGGTCGTGGTAGCGTGAGCCTATAGTTCCAGCTACGTGGAAGGCTGAGGCAGAAGGATCACCTGAGCCCAACAGGTCCAAGGCTGAGGTGACTGTGAGTGTACCACGGCACTCCAGCCTGGGTGACAGAGTGAAAAAAATAAATAAAAATTAGGTAACATAAATATTATTTCAAGGAAAAAATTGTTTCAAAGACAGCACTTTTGTCTTGAATTATATATAAAATATTGTTATAACCTTTGTGTTACAATAATATTTACTCATTTGATTATATTAATTAATATAATTAATCATATTAACTCAGGAACATTTTTTAGAGAGAGACACACAGGTTATATGATGCCTATTTTGAATCATAGAAAATGTACTCAAGGCTGAGCATGGTGGCTCATGCCTATAATCCCAGGACTTTGAGAGGCCAAGATGGAAGGATCGTTTGAGGTCAGGAGTTCAAGACCAGCTTAGGCAACATATGGAGACCTCAACTCTACAAAATATCAAAATTAGTTGGGTGTGTGGTGTGCACCTTTAGCCCCAGCTACTTGGGAGGCTGAAGTGGGAGAATCACTTGAGCCTAGGAGTTTGAGGCTGCAGTGAACCGTGATCATGCCACGGCTCTCCAGTCTGGGAGACTGAATGAGACCCCAACTCAAAAAAGAAAATGTACTCAACAAGTCATGTGACTTCTCCAAACCCTCACTATGAGTCATCAAAGCAGAGATCAAGTTTCCTGACTCAGGTCTTTGCCATGCCCACTTCATGCCGTGGCCACTGATTTTGAAACTTGACTACCTCAGTCTGTTTCCAATTCTTTTCATAGCTGATAACGATTATGCCATCTCCACTTTTACATTTTCATGCTTTCTCAAAGGACATCGACTTTCATCACAGAACGTCAGACCTGGGAGGGGTCTCTGAGATCTAGTCCAACAGTCTCATTTTATAAATGAAGCCTGAAGCCCCGGGTGGTTAAGAAGATCCATGAGAGCACCAAGGTGAAAACAGTGTAAAAATAGATCCTATGAGAAAAGGTCAAAGCCCTGAAACTCTTTCCTCCAGGCAGCTAATTTAAGAATGGGGCCAGGCACGGTGACTCACGCCTGTAATCTCACAGATTTGGGAGGCCAAGGTAGGAGGATTGCCTGAGTCCAGGAGTTTGAGACCAGAGCCTGGGCAACACAGCAAGCCCCCTCTCTTAAAAAAAAAAAAAAATTAGCCAGGCATGGTGGTGTGAGCCTGTGGTCCCAGCTACTCAGGAGGCTGAGGCAGGAGAATCACTTGAGCCTGAGAGTTAGAGGCTGCAGTAAGCTATGATGGTGCTATAGCACAACAGTCTGGGTGACAGAGCAAGACCCTGTCTCAAAAAAAAAAAAAAAAAAAGAAGCAGAATGAACTTTGAGTATTAAAAGAAGTATGATGCAAAACACGGAAGTGTTTTACTTCTCTCTATCCCTGCCAAAAACAAAACGAGTTTCAAGTAGAGTAAGCAAAAAGAATAAGACTAAATATAGGAAAGAACTTTCTTTCTTTCTTTTTTTTTTTTTTGAGTTGGAGTCTCACTCTGTTGCCCAGACTGGAGTGCAGTGGCTGCTCCCGGCCACCGCAGCCTCGACCTGCTGGGATCCGGTGATCCTTCCGCCTCAGCCTTCCAAGTAGCTGGAACTACAGGTGCGTGCTACCATGCCTAGCTAATTTTTGATTTATTGTAGAGATGAGGTCTTGTCAAGTTGCCCAGGCAGGTCTCGAACCTGCAGGCTCAGGCAATCCACTCACCTCAGCCTCCTAAAGTGCTGGGATTACAGGTTGAGCCATTGAGTCCGGCCTGGCAAGAACTTTCTAAAAGCCAGTATGATTAAAAACTGTGAGGGGAAATCTAGAGAGATTTCTTTCTTCTTGAAATATAATTCACATCCCATACAATTCATCCATTGAAAGTGCACCATTCATCTGGGCACAGTGGATCACACTGTAATCCCAGCACATTGGGAGGTCAAGGTGGGAGGACTGCTTGAGCCCAGGAGTTTGAGACCAGCCTGGGCAATATGACCAGATCTGGTCTCTACCAAAAAAGGCAAAAATTAGCAGGGCATGGTGGTGCCTACAAGCTACTCAGGAGGCTGAGGTGGGAGAGGATTGTCTAAGCCCAGGAGGTCAAGGCTGCAATGAGCCATGATCATGCCACTGCATTCCAGCCTCGGCAACATAGTGAGGCCCTATTTCTAGACAAATAAATTTTTTAAAATGCACAATGCAATGGTTCTTAGCATGTTCATAGTTGTGCAACCGTAAACAAAATCCATTTTAGAACATTTTTCTCAACTAAAAAAAAAAAAAAACCCTCATACCCTTTAGCTATCATTCTTCTGCCCTCTCCCCAAATCCCCCATTCCTAAGCAATCAATAATCAACTGTTTCTATAGATTTGTCTATTCTGAAATTTCACATCAATTAAGTCATATAATATGTAATCTTTTGTGACAACCTTCTTGCCCTTTTACAAGAGGTGGCCCAAATAAACCGGAATTATCCTGTGGGAGGCGGGCCCCTTGTAGGACAGGCTTCTCCCACAAGGTGAGAGTTCTAGGAAGCCATCAGCATCAGTGTACCAGCTAGTGTTGTTATGAGAGGCTGCGTTTGGCTTCAGTGAGGTTTTTTTGTGGCACACAGGTGACTGGATCTTCCACCATGACAACACACCTGCCCACACCGCGCTGTGTTCAGCAGTTTTTGTCCAAAAATGACATGACCCCCATGGCCCAACCTCCCTATTCACCCAATCTCACCACCCCAATTGACTTTTTTTGGTTTGTTTCCCCAATGAAGAAAGTCCTTAAAGGGAAACATTTTGCCAGTGTGTAAGAGGTGAAACCAAACCAAACAAAACAAAACAAATGGCAGAAGCTCTAAAAGGCATCAACATTGAAGAGTTCAAAAACTGTTTTGAGGAGTGGAAAAAGCGTCTCCATAGATGTACTGCGTCGAACAGAGTACTTTGAAGGTGACTAAAGTTTAAACGTGTAAGACTAAATACACAACTTTTTATAAATACTCAGTTTGGGGCAGGGGTCCCCTACGTAGTTTAAAGAAAAGTCACAGCGAGGCATGGTGATTCACACCTGTAATCCCAGCACTTTGGGAGACTGAGGTGAGAGGATTGCCTGAGCCCACGAATTCGAGACCAGCCTGGGCAACTAAGTGAGACCTTACCTCTACCAAAAATCAAAATATTAACTGGGCGTGGTGGCGTGTGCCTGTAGTTCCACCTACTTGGAGGAATGAAGCAGAGGGATTGGCTGAGCCTAGCAGGTGGAGGCTGGGGTGGCCGTGAGCGTGCCACTGCACTCCAACCTGGGCAATAGAGTAAGATTCTAACTTAAAAAAAGAAAAGCCACATCTTATGGAAATGAGGACACTGAAGCAAAGTGTCATACTCAAGAACTTTCAAGATATGCAGCAAGACCCTGAAAGTGCCAAGAAAAAAGTGTGTCCTATAGAAAGGAGTTTGCCCATGTCCTACGAAACAATTTAAAAATCAAAGTCATGGGGTTTGGTTTTAATTAATGCTCTGAATTAATAAACAGAATAACAAAATACTAAGAGTAGCAAAACCAGGCCATCAGGAATCAGGAGAGTATAGGCCAAATTCATGTGAATCTGTCATATAAGAATGTGATTATGCCCCATAAATATGTGCAATTATTACATGTCAACTAAAAATAAAAGGGAAAAAAAGAATACAATAACAAGTCAAATTGCTATAGATGTTATTTAACATGGAATTTCCTGTTGCTTCCATGCAAATTTATCTTTGTCTATTTGAGAGATCCATTTCTCTTTCCAGTATTAAGTAGAGAATAGAATTAAAATCCATAAGTAAAGACACTACTCGTATAGTTTCAAAACTGAGGTTGGTGATACATTTGTACCAATCTGAGTAGCCCTCAAGCAGAACAAGTTTTGAGTTCTCAAGGGTCTATAGCCGGCCAAGTGTGGTGGCTCATGCTCATAATCCCAGCACTTTGGGAGGCTGAGGCAGGAGGATTGCTTAAGCCTAGGAGTTTGAGACCAGCCTGGGCAACAAAGTGAGAGCTCGTCTCCACAAAAAAATCAAAATAGCCATGTGTGGTGGCATAGTTCCAGCTACCCGGGAGGCTGAGGCAGGAGGATCACCTGAGCCCAGGAGGTCAAGACTGCAGTGAGCCCTGATGGTGTCACTGTACTCCAGCCTGGGTGACAGAGTGAGACCCTGACTCAAAAAAAAACAAGGGCCCATATCTCCCTTTCCCTTCAATGACTTTGGGCATGCTTGGGCTAATCTGTAAAATCTGATGCCAGCACTGTTTGGGCTTTTGAAGCTGGCAGGGTGGGCAACTGGACATGGCCCACAGCCCGAGGCCGCTGGTCATAATAGCAGCCAGGTGTCTCCATGGTGACCCCTCTGAGCCAGGAGGTCAGAACTTTGGGATTCATGACATCCCACAACTGGAGCAGCCACTGTGCTGAACAGCTTTGACTGCTGTAAGTAATCCCCAAACCTCACATTTAGATGAAAAAATTTAAGAACTTAATCCACAGAGGAACAAATGAGCGAGACCCTAGAGAGAAAGTGTTTCTCCGTGAGTTCCAGGAGGGTCATTTAGCTCTCTCGTCTCTCAGAGTTACCAGTGGTACCCAAGAGGAAGGAAAGGTCAGAGAAAATTACTCGGAGAACCCACCACACAGAAATCGAGGGGAAAAGAATGACAACCCTGCTCTTTGCCCCTTGTATTGTGCCCTGCGTTAGCCAGACGTAGGTTATTATCCTAATGCTCTGTGTAGCTATCCCAAAACAGTCAGAAACGAGTTTTTTGTTTTTTGTTTTTTTCATTCAGGTGGTTCCGGGGAGAAACCTTTCCAGGACCCATGTATGGGCCCAGCTGTTTTCCTTGATCAGGATCCTAGTGGCACCAAAGTGAGTCTATCATTAGATTGATTTTGTTCTGTCTCTAGCCACCGCTAATTCTGTTCTTTATTTCCTTTGTAACAAAAAGCTCCTACTATTTTCTCCTACAATCATATTTATTTCCTGATCATTTTACCTTCTACTCACCAGTTCATCGAAATTCAATCTTTCAGGATTTTCTATTCTTGTAACTTTTTTTTTTTTGTCAGAGCCTCACTTTATTGCCTAGGCCGGAGTGCAGAGGTTCTCCGAGAGCCTCACTCACTGCAGCCTCCACCTGCTGGGCTCAGGCGATCCTTCTACCTCAGCCTCCTGAGTAGCAGGCACTACCTACAGGCAGACACCACCGCCATCACCTAATTTTCTAAGACCATTTTTTGCCAGGCGCAGTGGCTCAAGCCTGTAATGCCAGCATTTTGTGAAGCCGAAGAGAGAGGATTGCCTGAGCCCAGAGGTTCAAGACCGGCCTGGGCAACTTGGCGAGACCTCATCTCTACAATAAATCAAAAAATTAGCTGGACATGGTAGCACACACCTGTAACTCCAGCTACTTGGGAGGCTGAGGTGGAAGGATTGCCTGAACCCTTCAGGTTGAGGCTGCGGTGGCCATGAGCATGCCACTGCACTCTAGCCTGGGTGACGGAGTGGGACTCCAACTCAAAAAAAATTTAAATTTAAATT
>NW_007259943.1:736933-739463 GCF_000164805.1 Carlito syrichta | reverse complement strand
GAGGCTGCGGTGGCCGGGAGCGGCCACTGCACTCCCGTCTGGGCGACAGAGTGAGACTCCAACTCGAAAAAAAAAAAAATCTTTAGAGTCCCCATTTGGGCTTCTATCCATTCTGGGTATATCCTCTCAGAAGGTGAGAACATTTTATTTTAGTTGTCAGAGATCACTAAAGTTAGGTAAGTGAGAGAAAACATAATTCATTTCCATTGTGGGAAAAGTTAATCACTAAATAGTCAAAAGACTACTTAATAAACCGCCTACTTAACTGCTTCTCCTAAAATTTAATCCCCCAGCTAGGGATAGAAATGCCAAAATGTTATCTTACAAAGAAAATTATTAGATACAAGAGACTTGTCAAGTGGAAATGCCTTTAATATGTAACATTTAATTTAGCCTTCCTAAACAGTTTTGCTTTATTCTGTCACTTAAGTGTTCATGTGTCACCAGGCACGTTGGCTCAAGACTGTAATCCCAGCACTTTGGAAGGCGGAGGTGAGAGGATTGCCTGAGCTCAGGGGTTCGAGACCAGCCTGGACAACATGGCAAGACCTCATCTCTACAATAAATTAAAAAAAAAAATTAACCGGGTGTGGTGACACATGCCTGTGGTTCCAGCTACGTGGAAGGCTGAGGCGGAAGAATCACTTGAGCCCTGTAGGTCGAGGCTGCAGAGGCCATAAGTGTGCCACTGCCCTCCAACCTGGGCAACAGAGTGAGACTCCGACTCAAAAAAAAAAGAGAGTTAATGCGTCTATATGTTGGAACCTCAATGACACTATATGAGAAATGACTGTGTTGGAAAATTGTGTTCGTTTTCCAGTAGAATTTATTTTTAATTTATTTTTTTAGTCAGAGTCTCACTTTCACCCAGGCCGGAGTGCAGTGGCACAATCACAGATCACCACAGCCTCTTCCTCCTGGGCTCAGATGATCCATCTGCCTCAGCCTCCCAAGTAGCTGGGACTACTGGCACATTCCACTACCACAGACTAATTTTTAAAAATGTCTTATATTTTAATATAAGACACTATGCTGCCCAGGCTGGTCTTGGACTCCTGGGCTCAAGCAATCCTCTTGCCTCAGCCTCCTAAATTGCTGAGGTTACAGACATGAGGCACTGCATTCAACCTGCAGTAAAATTAAGCCTCTGGAACACAGTTGTAAACCTCCAGATGAAAAATACCTAAGTGCCCAAATGACTGTTATAAAGCTCAGGCATGCTACTCCACGGGAAATACACGCGGCTTTCCTCTCTGTGCTGAGTTCACATGCTCTTGTGTCTTAGTCATCTGGTTTCCAAAGCACACAACAAACCAGATGATAAGAGCAGCTGACAAGGGGAGACAGCTGTCATTTTATGTTGGCAGCTACAATAAGGACACTGACTGACAGGGAAATTGAGGGGGGGAAGAAAACTTCTAAAAACCAGACAGAAATAGAAAAGCTGACATCCCAGAGATCTAGAGCAATGTTGTCTCAGGGCAAGCAACCTTAAGTGGCCTCTGTTGTCACTCTGTGATGACATAGTGGGATCACTGACTTGATGATCAATAAATGGTGAACTGGGAAGATCCCTCGGGGTGTCACTCAACTCTCCCAATTTGCATTTGAGGAAATGGAGGCCTTGGGATACACTGAGAGCCCAGTTCAGTGTCACAGCTGGCAAATGGCAAAGCTGCAGCTGGACCCAGGATCTTCGGACTCTCAAGTCTGGATCCTGTCTTGGAAAGGTGAAAATAATTCAGTGTTTCAAAAGGCCATGAAGGGTTTAATAAATGTTGAAAATGTTTTCATGAAAAAGTGATTCAAGCCTCAGTGGCTAAATATGAGAATTAAACAAGATAAAACATAGAAGATTATCACTCAAACATAGAGACAAAAAATGTGGAGCATTTTTTATGGAAGTCAGAAGCATGTAGGTTGAGCATTTTTAAGATTAATCTCTCTGTGTGTGTGTGTGTGTGTGTGTGTGTGTGTGTGTGTGTGTGTGTGTGTGTTGGAGTCTCACTCTGACATCCAGGCCCGAGTGCAGTGGCACACTCACAGCCACCCTTGTGTCAATCTGCTGGGAGCTGGCGATCCTTCGGCCTTAGTCTTCCAAGTAGCCAGAACTACAGGCGCATGCTGCCACATCTGGCTAATTTTTTATTTATTGTAGAGACGAGGCCTCACCAAGCTGCCCAGGCTAGTCTCGAACCCGCAGACTTAGGCAATTCACTAGCCTAGGCCTCCCAAAGTGTTGGGATTATAGGCTGAGCCACCAAACCCAACCAAGATTAATCTCTTAAATAACTCTGTTCTGCCAGAACATTTTCATAAAGCAAAACATTGTTTGAATTTCACCCTCAGAAAGGTCTCTCCTGAGTACCTGATTTAAATAATCCCACGCCTTTGGGAGACTGAGGTGACTGGATTGCCTGAGCCCGCAGGTTCGAGAACCATCTGGGCAGCGAGACCTCATCTCTACAATAAACCAAAAAATCAACCGGGCGTGGTAGCGCATGCCTGTAATTCCGGCTACTTGGAAGGC
>NW_007259943.1:734255-736897 GCF_000164805.1 Carlito syrichta | reverse complement strand
CGACAGAATGAGACTCCAACACAAAAAAAAAAAAAAAAGTACCTTCCAACATGGTAAGGTGGCTCACACCTGTAATCCCAGCACTTTGGGAGGCCGAGACAAGAGGATTGGCTGAGCCCAGAAGTTCGAGACCATGCCCAGCTAATTTTTTTTTTTTCCTTTTTTGGTAGAGAGACAAGGTCTCACTATGTTGCCCAAGCCGGTCTTGAATTCTTGGACTCAGGCAATCCTCAGACTCGGCCTCCCAAAGTGCTGAGATTACAAGCGTGAACCACTATGCCTGTCTCTTTAGTTTTTAAATAGAAGACTCCTCCTTTTTTCTCAGAAAATATTTCACCCATATTCTCGATCACATAACCACAACTAGTCACTTCATAGGGGCCAAGGCATTGGTATAACAGGAGACGCTACAAACTGAGTGGAACCGGCTTGAATAATAGCATGATGGGAGACCTTTATAGTAATAGTGTTCAGACATCAATACCTAAATTCCTATTTTAGGCTGTATTCTATCAAGATTTTCTATCTGTAGTTCCAAAAGAAAAATGCTTGGTATACACACACACACACACACACACACACACACACACACACACACACATATTTTTTTATTTTATTTTATTTTTTTGAGTTGGCATCTCACACTATCTCCCAGGCTGAAGTGCAGTGGCATGCTCACGGTCATCGCAGCCTCCACCTGCTGGGCTCAGGTGATCCTTCTGCCTCAGTCTTCCAAATAGCTGGAACTACAGGCATGCGCCACCACACCCAGCTAATTTTTTTATTTATTGTAAAGATGAGGTCTCACCATGTTGCCCAGGCTGTTCTCGAACCCGTGGGCTCAGGCAATCTTCTTGCCTTTGCCTCTCAAGGTGCTGGGTTTACAGGCATGAAGCATCTTGCCTGGCAATACAAGCATTCTTATCCCATGGGTCCAGTATCACTCTGATTTTACAAACAGATACAACTTAAAACACATTCCACTCTTTCCCACTCCCTTCCCACATTCTTTAAAGAGATAGGGGCTATTAGATCTCTAAATAATCAAACAAAAACTTAAGTATAAACAAAACCAACTAGATAAATCCTTAGATTAATATGGGAGGAGCATGGTTTTTTGATAGTTTAATATTCATTTGATCTAATTTCTTTACATGATTATTTAAATTCCATATTTTTTAAATTTTCTGATTTTTATTTTTATTTATTTTTTGAATCGGAGTCTCACTCTGTCACCCAGGCTGGAGTGCAGTGGCATGCTGCTCACGGCCACCACAGCCTCGATCAGCTGGGCTCAGGTAATCCTTCCACTTCAGTCTTTCAGATAGCTAGAACCACAGGCATGCACCACCACGACTGGCTAACTTTTTGATTTATTGTAGAGAATGAGGTCTCGCCATATTGCTCAAGCTGGTCTTGAACCCCTGAGCTCAGGCAATCCTCTCCCCTCCGCCTCCCAAAGTGCTGGGTTTACAGGCTTGAGCCACCACACCTGGCCTAAATTCCATATTGTTACAGCAGTATTTCTAAGTCAGAAAGTAGATTAGATGGTAGTAGAAGAACTGAATGGTTGAAAAAACTTTAGAGAAAAACAGTGATTTCCTCAGCACCAAGTAAATCCTTTTACTCCTGAAGTATAAGGGGAAAAAAAAATAAAGCTCAAAGAAGGTTTTGTGTAATTGACTCATTCTATCATTCATGGCTACTTGTCCAACCAACTATCCTTACCTTCATTAGTGGATTCCTAAGTGTTAATGAAATTCTTGCAATTAGATCAAATGAAAATTCAGGCCAGGCACAGTGGCTCATGCCTTAATCCCAGCACTTTGAAAGGCTGAGACAGGAGGGTTGCTTAAGTCTAGGAGTTCGAGATCAGCCTGGGCAACATAGTGAGATCTTGTCTCTACAACAAAATATCAAAAAATTAGCCAGGCATGATGGCATGTGCCTGTAGTCCCAGCTAATCAGAAGACTGAGGCAGAAAGATTGCCTGGGCCATGAAGGTTGAGGCTGTGGTGACCTTTGATAGAGCCACTGCACTCCAGCCTTTGTGACAGAGTGAGACTTTGACACAAGAATAAACAAATAAATTAAATTAAATTAAATTTGATTTTTTTTTTTGAGATGAGGTCTCACTACATTGCCAGGCTAGTCTCAAACTCCTGGGTTCAAGTCATCCTCCCATCTTGGTTTCCCAAAGTGCTGGGATTACAGGTGTGAGCCACTGGCCGGGAATTTGAAAAGAGACTTTCAAATTGTGTGAATTGTAAAGTGACTAATGTTAAATGTACTACCACCAGTTTCCTCTTATGATTATATTTGGATTATATATAAACTAGAAACCCCCTGAGCCTGACCTCTCGGGTCGAGTTGTCTTGGAGCAGAGGACTTGGCTCTCTTCTCTCTTCCTGCGGTGATGTCACTTGCTCCCACGACTTGAATGCCATAAACGTGATGAGCTGACACCTCTAGCCCTGCCCTTTTCCTGGGCTCCACTCTCCTCTCTCCTGCTTGCCGGACGTCCCCACGTGGCTGTCTACTGCACACCTCAACAGTGCCTTGAAGGAAACCCAGCTCGTTTCCTTCTCTCCAGACCTTACCCCAAACGCATCCTTCTCATCTTTTTTTTTTTTTTTTTTTTT
>NW_007259943.1:721944-734168 GCF_000164805.1 Carlito syrichta | reverse complement strand
TGCCCAGGCGGGTCTTGAACCCACGGGCTCAGGCAATCCACTCACCTCAGCCTCCCAAAGGCGCGGAATTACAGGCTGAGCCACCAAGTCCGGCTTCCTTCTCATCTTAATGGCCTCAAGAGTTGCTCAGACACAAAACCTGGGCACCCTGGATGTCTCTCAACCTCACCCACCCCATCGGGGTAGAATCACCATGAAGCTTAAGAAGCAGGGTCCCTCCCTTACTCAGGACCTACCCACAGCCCTCTATTTCATGTGGTATTCCATTTGTTTTGTTTTGCTTTTAGTTTTCTTATAGAAGGCCTTCAAATTGTGTAAGTTTCAGGTCCTACAACAAAACTTGTTTTTGTTTTTGTTTGAGTTGGAGTCGCACTCTGTCGCCTAGGCTGGAGTGCAGGGGCACAATCACAGTTCACCACACCCTCAACCTCCTCCTGGGCTCAAGTGATCTTTTCTGCCTCAGCCTCCAGAATAGCTGAGACTATAGGCATGTGCCACCATGCCCGGTTAATTTTTTGTAGTGATGAAGTCTCATTATGTTGCCCAGGCTGGTCTTGAACTCCTGGGCTCAAGCAACACTCCCACCTTGGCCTCCCAAAGTGCTGGGATTACAGGTATGAGCCATGGCACCCAGTCGGTTTTTTATTTTTCTTAAAAGAAGATCCTGAAACTGCGGACCCACAAAACTCAGATATACCTTTGTATCCTATATCCAGCCTATTTCCAAAGAAAACTATCTGAAACTGACCACTGCAGACACTTGATTGCTACCACTATAGTCCAAGCCACCATCTTCTCTGGAGCCCTAAGGCTCTCTCAGCTTTCTCATTTTCCCTCCTATCGTCTGTTTCCCACAGAACAGCCAGGGTGATCTTTTCAGATTCTCTCTCTTTTTATTTATTATTTTGAGTAGGAGTCTCACTGTCGCCCAGGCTGAAACGCAGTGACACTCAGGTGATTCTCCCACCTCAGTCTTCCAAGCAGCTGGCGTGCACCACCATACCAGGTTAATATCTATCTATCTATCTATTTATTATTTGTTTGCTTATTGTAGAGATGAGGTCTCACCAAGTTGCCCAGGCTGGTCTTGTACCCCTGTTTCAGGCAATCCTCTTGCTCAGCCTCCCAAAGTGCTGGGATTACAGGCGTGAGCCACCAGGCCCAGGATGGGTCCTGTCTCTTACATAACCCTCCAAAGACTTCCACTGTCCCTCAGGAAAAGTCATACTGCTGAAGGATCACAATACCTTAGGGGATCTGGCCTGGGCTCACCACCCAGCCCTGTCCCTCCTTGCCTGTTCCCCTCTAGCTATACCCCTTCCTTCCTTCCTGGAATACCCTCATTCATTTTGGCCTTAGTGTTTCTGCATTGTCTTTTCTGCTTGGGGGAAGCACCCCCATTTCTTCTGCCCTCATCTTTCACTGTCCCCTCCCCTCAAAAGTGGCACCCTGCCCCACTGAAGTAGCACCCCATTCCCACTCGTCATTCTTGATCCCATTATCCTCTATTTTCCACTGGTCACTATAGGCAATGATCTTATCTTCTCAGTTGACTTCTCTCAAAAGCAGGTGGGACCCTGTAATCCCATAAAGTTCAAAGTCTGGGAGGCTGATGCAATAGGATTGCCTGAGCCCAGGAGTTTGAGACCAGTCTTGGCAACATAGTGAGACCTTGTCTCTATAGTAAATCAAAAATTAGCTAGGAATGGTGGGGCACACCTGTAGCCCCGGCTACTTGGAAGGCTGAGGCTGAAGGATCACCTGAGCCAGCAGGTGGAGGCTATGGTAGCTGTAATTATGCCACTGCACTCCAGTTGGAGCAACAGAGTAAGACTCTGACTCAAAAAAAAAAAACAGGTGGGAGCCAGGAAGGTGGGAATCCTGCCTGCATGCTCACTACTGAATCCTCACAGCCAAGCAGTGCCTCCCGCAGAGAAGAAATATGCCAATACATATTTTCTAAATCGGTGAATGAATGAAATATTCATTAAATAGATACTGCAGCTAAATGAGGCATCAAGCAATACAACACACAGGGTGAGCAGAATTAAAGGATATGAACTATTATGAAGTTCATTTTGTTTCTTCCTCATTAACCGAGGACTGCTAAAAACCCACCTGCTAGTTGCTGCAAAGAGGAGGTGTGGATTGATGTCACAAAGAACACTCCCCTATGTATGCCATCATGATGCATGAGGTGAAATGTGTATGTCATTAGTGTCCCAGCTGTAAGATACTTGCTACATATAGCAAATAGGTAGAAGGGAAAATCCACGGGCTGAATCATATCTGAATCTCCCCATTCCCCCTCCCCAAATGTTGGTTTGAAAATGCTCAGAGGTTTGAGGATGATAATATTATATTATATTATATCAGTATATCAGTACTTTATTTTATTGCCAACTAATATTCTGTTGTATGGTTCATGTATTCTAAACTCAGGCAAATTCTGAAATATGATTGTGCCACTCCACTCCATCCAGTCTGGGTAACAGAGTGAGACACTGACCCAGAAACAAAAACAAAACCTGTGATAAACAGAAAATTTGGGTCGATTTTCTTCAGATCTCTAAAGAAAATCATTTTTTTAAATAATGACTTTATTGAGATATAATTCATATACCATAAAGGTCAAGCTTTTTTTTTTTTTTTTTTTGAGTCAGAGTCTCACTCTGTCACCCAGGCTGGAGTGCAGTGGCGCACACATGACCACTGCAGCCTCGACCTGCTGGGCTCAGGTGATCCTTCCATTTCAGCCTTCCAAGTAGCTGGAACTACAGGCGAACGCCACCACACCCAGCTAATCGTTTGATTTATTATAAAGTTTAGCCATGTTGCCCAGGCTGGTCTCAAACCCTTGGGCTCAGACAATCCTCTCGCCTCTGCCTCCCAAAGTGCTAGAATCCCAGGCGTGAGCCACCACGCCCAGATAAATGCAAGTTTTTAAAGTGTAAATTGAATGTTTTTCAGTGTACTCACAGGGTTGTACATCCATCCCCAGTACCACATTTTTAACACTCCCAAGAAATCCCCTACTTACTGGCAGTCACTCAATCCCTCTCCCCAGCTCCCCTACCCCACCCCATCCTCAGGCACATGGCAGGCACCAATCTACTTTCTGTCTCTATGGATTTGCTGATTCTGGACATTTTCTATAAATGGGACCAAAAATATGTGGTCTGTGTCTGACTTCTTTCATGTAGTATAATGATTTTAAGATTCATTCATATTGTTGCAGGTATCAGTACTTTACTTTATTGCCAACTAATATTCCGTTGTATGGTTATACCACATTTTATTTAGCCATTCACCAGTGGCTGGACAGTTAGACTGTTTCATTTTGGGATTTTCGTGAATAATGTTGCTAATGAACATCCATGTACAAGTTTGTGTATAAAGATACCTCTTCATTTCTTTTGGGAATACACCTAGGAGTAGAATTGCTGAGTCAAATGGTAATTTTTTTGTTTAACTTTTTAGAAGTGCCAGACTATTTCCAAATTGGCTGCACCATTTTATATTCTCATAAACAACTATGTAGGCTACAGAAGGAGGGTCTGAATTTCTCTCCACTCTCGCCAATACTTGCCATTGCCTTTTTTATTAAAGCCATCCTAGTGGGTGTGAAGTGGACTCACATTATGTATGGTGTTGATCTGTATTTCCCTAATGATTATGTTGAACATCTTTTCATGTGCATATTGGCCATTTTATTTAATTATTAGTTATTCTTTCAGTATTTATCTGGTTTCAAACTTATTGATCTTTTTTTTTTTTTTTTTTGATTTGGAGTCTCACTGTCACCCAGGCTGGAGTGCAGTGGCACACTCATGGCCACCGCAGCCTTGACCTGCAAGGCTCAGGTGATCCTTCTGCCTCAGCCTTCAGCCTTCCAAGTAGCTGGAGCTACAGGCACGCGCCACCACACCTGGCTAATTTTTTAAATTTATTGTAGCGATAAGGTCTCGCCAAGTTGCCCAGGCTGGTCTCAAACACATGAGCTCAGGCGATCCTCTCACTTCAGTTTCCCAAAGTGCTGGGATTCTAGGTGTGAGCCACCATGACCGGCCTGGCCATTTTCCTTGGGAAAAAATGTGTATTCAAATGTTTTGTCCATTTTATAATTGGGCTTTTTCTTATTGAATGTAAGAGTTCTTTACAAGTCCCTTATAAGATATATATGATTTGCATACATTTTCTCCAGGTCTATAGGTTCTTTTCACTTTTTTTTTTTTTTTTTGGAGTCTCACTGTCACCCAAGCTGCAGTGGCACAATCACAGCTTTTGCAGCCTTGACCTGTTGGGCTCAGACGATCCTTCAGTCTCAGTCTTCCAAGTAGCTGGGACTAAAGGTGTGCCCCACCATGGCTGGCTAATTTTTTAACTTATTGTAGAGACAAGGTTGCATCATGTTGCCCAGGCTGGTCTCAAACTCCTGGTCTTAGGAAATCCTCTCACCTCAGCCTCCCAGTTTTTCACTTTCTTGATGGTGTCCTTAAAAGCACAAAGGTTTTTAAGGTGAAGCTCCATTTACCTATTTTCCTCTTTATTTTCTCTGATTTTGGTACCATATCTGGAAAACAACAGCCTAAGTCAAGACCATGATGACTTAGTTGTATATTTTCTTCTAAGAATTTTACAGTTTTAGCTCTTACATTTAGGACTGTGATCTGTTTTGAGGTTTTTATGTGGTGTGAGATAAAAGTCCAGTTTCATTCTTTTGCATGTGGATATACAGTTGTACTGGCAACATTTTAAAAAAAGACTACCATATATCCTGCAACCTTGCTGAACTCATTTTGTTTGCTTAATAGTTGTGTATATGTGTATTCCTTAGTATTTTCTCTGCACAAAATCATTCCACCTGTGAGTAGAGACAGACCCACCAGTAAAATGTTGAATAAAAGTAGTAAGAAAGCCAGGCTCAGTGGCTCAGCCTGTAATCCTGCGCCTTTGGGAGGATGAGGTGAGTGGATTGCCTGAGCCCGCGGGTTCGAGACCCGCCTGGGCAGCAAGACCTCATCTCTACAATAAATCAAAAAAAATCAGCCGGGCATGGTAGCGCATGCCTGTAATTCCGGCTACTTGGAAGGCTGAGGTGGAAGGATCGCCGGAGCCCGGCAGGTCGAGGCTGCGGTGGCCGGGAGCGGCCACTGCACTCCAGTCTGGGTGACAGAGTGAGACTCCAACTCAAAAAAATAAATAAATAAAAAGTAGTAAGAGCCAGGAGCGGTGGTTCATGCCTATAATCCCAGCACTTTGGGAGGCTGAGACGAGAGGATTGCCTGAGCCCACTTTTTTTTTGAGACTCCAACTCAAAAAAAAAAAAAGTGTTGAGTGAGCACTCTTGTATTGTTCTTGATCTCAATTTTTCTCCATTAAATGAGCTTGTCATGGATGGCTTTTATGAGTCTGAGGCAGTCCCTCTTTATCCCTAGTTTGTTGAATGTTTTGAGCATGAAAAAGTATTGGATTCTGTGAAAGGTTTTTCTTCATCATCAATTGAAATGATCATATAGTTTTTACATGTTCTATTAATATAGCATATTTACACTGATTATATATTATGCTAACCTTGCATTCCTGCGATAAATTCCACTTATGTAGATAATCCTTTTTATATGTTACTAAATTCGGTATGATAGTATTTTGTTGAGAATTTTTGTGTCATATTGGTCTATAGTTTTCTTGTGATGTCTTTGTCTAGTTTCGGTATCGGGGTCACTCTAGCTTTAAAGAGCAGCTTATTTATTTTCTTATTTGTTCTGAGTCAGGGTCTCACTCTGTCACCCAGGCTGAGTGCAGTGGTGCGATCATAGATCACTGCAGCCTCAAACGCAGTCCTCCCACCTCAGCCTTCAAGTAGCTGGGGTTACAGGCATGTGCCACCCTTCCTGGCTAATTTTTTTATTTTTTGGAAAGATGAGCTCTCACTACATTGCTCAGACTGGTCTCAAACTCCTGGGCAAAAGCAATTCTCCTGCCTTAGCCTCTTAAGTCCAGGGATTACCAGAGTGAACAACTGTGCCTGGTATAGAACAATATAATGTGTTCACGTTGCTTCTATTTTTTGTCAGAGTTTGAGAGGATTGGTGTTAATTCTTGTTTAAATGTTTAGTAGGATTTACCAGTGAAACCATCTGGTCTGGGACTTTCCTTTGTGGGAAGTTTTAAAATTACTAATTCAGTCACTTGTTATAGGTCTATCCATATTTTCTATTTCTTTCTGAATCACTTTTGGAAATTTGTATCTTTCTAGGAATTTGTTCTAGGTTATATATATTTTATCTAGTTTATATAATTTGTTAGCATACAGTGGTTCACAGTATTCTTTTATGATTATTTTTATTTCTGAAAGCTAGGTAGTAATGTCCCTTCTTTCCTTCCTGATTGAAATATTCAAGTCTTCTTTTTTTTCTTCGTCAGTATAGCCAAAGCTTTATCAATTTTGTCTATCTTTGCAAGGAAACAATTTTGAGGTTTTTTAAATTTTCTTTTTGGGAAGGTTTTGTTGTTGTTGTTTGTGACAGAGTCTCACTGTCACCCAGGCTGGAGTGCAGTAGCACAATCACAGCCATCATAGCCTCAACCTGCTGATTTCAGGCAATCCTGCCTCAGCCTTCCAAGGTAGATGGAACTACAGGCACATGCCACCACGCCCAGCTAATTTTTTTTTTTTTTTTTTTTTTGTAGAGATAAGGTCTCACCAAGCTGCCCAGGCTGGTCTCGAACCCCTGGGCTTAGGCAATCCTCTCACCTCAGTCTCCCAAAGTGCTGGGATTACAGGCATGAGCCACGGCATCCGATTAGTTTTATTTTCTACTTATTTCCTTTCTAGCCTTTATTGTCTTTCTGCTTGTTGTAGGTTTAATTTGGCCCCCTTTTTTCTAGTTCCTAGGGGACTAGGTTAGATTACTGATTTGAGATCTTTCATCTTTTCTAACCCAAGTCTCAGTGGCACTAAGTTTCCTTATGAGCACTGCTATCACTGTATTCCATAAGTTTTGGGTCCTTCTGTTTTTGTCTTCTTTCTTCTCAAAGTGTTTTCCAATTCCTCTTGTGATTTCATCTTTAGTCCATTTGTAATTTAGGAGTGTGCTGTTTAATCTCTTGTTTCTCAAATTTCCTTTTGTTCCTGATTTCTAATTTCATCTGTAGTGGTCAGAGACCATACTTTGTATGACTTCAATCCTTTAACATTTACTGAGGCTTGTTTTATGATGTAACATATGGCCGATCCTGAAGAATCTTCCATATGTACTTGAGAAAAATGTGTACTCTGCTGTTGTTGGTGGGGTGTCTTACACATGTCTGTCAGGTCTAGTTGGTTTGTGTTTTTTTTTCATTTCTTCCATTTATCATGGATCTATTTAGTTTATCCTATCAACCATTGAAAGGTGGGAACTATAGCCTCAAACTATTTTTGTTGAATTGCCTATTTCTCTTAATTTTGTCAGGTTTTGCTTCACATATTCTGGGGCTCTGTTAGGCACACATGCCTAAAATTGTTATATATTTTTGATTGGTTGATCCTTTTTTCAAAAAATATCCTTTATCTCTAATGACTTTTTTTTGATATTAGGATAGCCGTTTCAACACGCTTTGGGGTCCCATTTGCATGGTGTGTCTTTTTCCATGTTTTTACTTTGTTTAAAAAAAAAAAAAAGGATTCAAAAATGAAATCCTTCTGCTAAGTAAATTTTTATTTCAGGTTTTAAAATGCAACTGTTTTTTTCAATCCACTTACCACATTTTAATAAAAACAACATCAAGAAAATAAAATATTCCTCTTTCTCCCGACTCTTAACCATTTTTTGATTTAACTTAAATGGGTTTATTTGCAAAAGCAAATCTAGTCATAATTACCTTCTAAAGATCCACAATTTTGTTTGTGTGGCAGGAAAAGGAAATTCCTAAACAAGGAACACTGCTTAGAAAGTACTGTACCATGTCTCCAAATTCCTGAGAACCAAGTCGGAAAGCTGGAAGCAATGGAAAACACTACAAGGTAACTGATTTCACTTGGTGAAGTCAATTCCTAACTCTCAATGTTCAAAGTAGGACACCCGCGTGTAGCTAGTTGGTTATTTTATTCCTCAGCAAAGCACTACCCAATAGAAATATAATACGAGCCACAAATGCAAATCACATACAAGGAGGACCCCCAAAAAGCCCAGAATTGATTTATTAAAAATTGTGTATTTATCCTTACATGTTTATACTACAGTCACCTTCAAAGTACTCTCCATGTCATGCAGTACACCTATCAAGATGCTTTTTCCACTGCTCAAAACAGTTTTGGTTTTTTTTGAGTTGGAGTCTCACTCTGTCACCCAGCTGGAGTGCAATGGCACGCTCATGGCCACCCCAGCGTCCACCTGCTGGGCTGCAGCAATCCTCCCGCCTCAGCCTTCCAAGAAGCCAGAACTTCAGGTGCACGTTACCACGCCCAGCTAGTTGGGTTTTTGTTGTTGTTTTTTTTTATTGTAGAGACAAGGTCTCACCAAGTTGCCGGGCTGGTCTAGAACCAGCAGGCTCAGGCAATCCACTCACCTCAGCCTCCCAAAGTGATGGGATTACAGGCTGAGCCACCGAGCCTGGTCTCAAAACAATTTTGAACACAGCAGTTTTGATGACTCTTTAGTGCTTCTGCTGGTTTTTGCTTCACATCTTCAAAACTGGCAAAACATTTCCCTTTGAGGACTTTTTTCATCTAGGAAAACAAAAACAGGATGCTCTGGGTGAGATCGAGTGAATAAGGAAGGTGGAACATGGGGGTCCTGCTGTTTTTCATCAAAAACTGCTGAACACTCAGTGCAGTGTGGGCAGGTTCATTCATAAATCACCCATCATAAAATGGGCAAGCACATTGAATCTCCCTGCCCAAAAATTCACTGAAATCGAACACAGCCACTCACAACAACACAAGCTGGTACACTGATGCCTATGGGTCCCTAGAACACTTACCTAGAGGGAGGAACCTGTACTACAAGGGGCCCATTCCCCAAAAGTTAATTCTGGTTTTGGGGAGGTCCTCCTCATATGTAATTTTAAAGTTTCTAATAGTCATATTTTAACAACTAGAAAGAAACAGGTAAAATTATTAATATATTTAACAATATAGTTTATTAATAAATACAACTAATATATTTTCTTTAACTCAATAGACTATCATTTCCACATATAATCAATATAAAATTGTTATTCTTTTTCTTTTTTGAGTTGGAATCTCACTCCATTGCCCAGGCTGGAGTACAGGGGCACACTCATGGCCACTTCAGCATCGACCTGCTGGAGGGTGCCAGCGATTCTTTCCGCCTCAGCCTACCAAGTAGCTGGAACTATAGGCACACACTACCAGGCCCAGTTAATTTTTTATTTATTGTAGAGATGAGGTCTCACCAAATTGCCCGGGCTGGTCTCGAACCCGCGGGCTCAGGCAATCCACTCACCTTGCTTTCCCAAAGTGCCAGGATTATGGGCTGAGCCACTGAGCCCAGCCGTTACTTACTCTTAATTTCTTCTTAAATCTTTGAAATTTAGTGTGTATTTTACACTTAAAGCACATCTCAATTCAAACTAGCCACATTTCAAGTGATTAACAGCCATAATGAACGTGAGACTGTTGCACTGAAAGCTAGAAATGGCCTTTAAATGAAGATAAAATCAAACTTAAATATTTTTCTTAACCACAATTATGCATCCCTATAACATGAGTGCTTATATAATGGGGGCATAAAAATGTAATAATCTAACAGGTATTTATGCAATCAGAATTAAATTTACAAATTCTAGAGGTTCAATTTGCACTCGTAATGACAACTGATCTTTATTAAGCATTCACTCTGTGCCAGGCACTATGCCAAGTATTTTAATAAGTGGCAAAAAGTACACCTATTATATCCATTTCATAGAGGAGGAAACTAGGGCTGGGAAGGGTTAATTAACTTGCTCTAGACCACACAGTATGTAAGTTGTAAAGCCATCATTTGAACTTGCATACTCAGCTTCTGCTCCTAGCCTCCAAACTATTGTCTCCCTAAAAGGAATCTACCTTCCTGCAGATATTCAGTGAATTTCAGATATAAAACTGAGAGAAAGAGCAAAAGAAAGTAATTGAGTCAAAAATCTCCCCTGCCTGTGTTCAATTCAGCAGTTTGCTGAAGGCCTACTGTGTGTAATGTCTCTCACGAATGTTAGGGTTCCTCTTGCCCCTGATTGGGGTGCCTGTAACAGACTGCCTCGCAGCAGGGGTTACGAAGTTTTGGTAAAAATCAGCTGAAAAGACTGTAAATACAGTAGGGTGCCCAAAAAAGGTATACACATTTAAAGCACTGTTAAAAGAAGTTCACCATAGTCAGAAGTGTCTGGACGCTAATGGTAACCACCTTGAGCACCTCTTGTAATTGCAGAAGTCAAAGGTGACTTGTAGTCATCTTATTATTACAATTTTCATACAGCTTTTTCCTTTCTTAAAATGTATATACATTTTTTGGGCACTCTCAGTAGTTCAGCATATTTATTTTCAATACACAACTTTTCAACCGTTCCATCTTTTTTGCTGGCTCTTATCTAGGGAACAGACAACATCGATATTGGAGTTAGAAATCTGATTTATCAGTCAAGTATCTATTGAATATCCATAATCCATTCCACATACTATTTTGCTCCACACGATTAGGAAACTAATAGAAAATATGCAAATAAACTAGGCACAGTGGCTCACGGCTGTAATCCCAGCACTCTGGAAAGCAGAGGCAAGAGCCTCAGGTTCAAGACCAGCCTGGGGAACTTGGCAAGACCTCATCTCTACAATAAAATTAAAAAATTAGCTGAGCATGGTGGCATGCGCCCGTGGTTCCAGCTATAGGAAGGCTGAAGAGGAAGGATCGCCTGAGCCCAGCAGGTTAAAGCTGCAGTGGCCATGAACGTGCCACTGCACCACTGCACTTTAGCCTAGGTAACAGAGTGAGACTCTGACTCAAAAAAAAAAAAAAAAGAGAAAGTTCAACGCCCTTTATCTTCTACCATCTGACCTCCTCGGAAGACAAAACTGTATCTGTGGGCTGCCTTTATACAATACTTGAATCATTCTTTTAAGAAAATAATACTCAGGCTGAGGTGAGTGGATTGCCTGAGCCCGCGGGTTCATGACCCGCCTGGGCAGGCGAGACTTCCTCTCTACAATAAATCAAAAAATTAGCCGGGCGTGGTAGCGCACACCTGTAATTCCGGCTACTCGGAAGGCTGAAGCGGAAGGATCGCCGGAGCGCAGCAGGTCGAGGCTGTGGTGGCCAGGAGCGGCCACTGCACTCCAGTCTGGGCGACAGAGTGAGACTCCAACTCAAAAAAGAAAGGGAAAATAATACACATAAAATATTTGTATCAGGACACACTCTATGGGAAATGGGCTAAGTGCAGAAAATCTCCCAGAAGGCTAAGCACTAAAACTCTCCAAAATGGCAAGCCTGCTGCTCAAAACACAGTGCCCACATAGAACCAGTCTCCGTTGTCAGGACATCTGCTATCCACCCAAGTTTCTGGAGTTTCTGCCATTTGGGGAGCTCATTCATTAACCTTAAAATTCTCCTCCTTCCCTTTTGATTAGATTTTTACAATGCTAAAATAAGGCTGGCTGTGATTCCATGTTCTAGCAATTGATGTCACCACTAATACAAAATTGTTTTGCTTCTAGCCTGAAATAATCTTAAATTTATGCCTTGCCTCATTAAAAAACAAAGTGCTGTAATCCCAGCACTTTGGGAAGCCAAGATAGGAGGATCACTTGAGCCAGGGAGACCAGCCAGGGCAACACAGTCAGACCTCACCTCTACCAAATAAAAGTAGCTTGGCATGGTGGTGTGGGAGCACCTGTAGTGGCAATTACTTGGGAGGCTGAGGAGGGAAGATCACTTGAGCCCAGGAGGTTCAGGCTGAGGTAAGCCATGGTTGTGCCACTGCACTCCAGCCTGGGCCAAAGGGATACTCCAAGAAAAAAAAAAATCCCTATTTTGACAAATCTGTAAACCTATGTTGAGAGTTCTACTATTATAATTATTAGGTGAATATATGTTATTTACAGACTGTCAATAAAAACACATACCACCACAGGTGTTTAAAAGTAACGAGATGAACCGGGCACGGTGGCTCAGCCTATAATCCCAGCACTTTGGGAGGCTGAGGTGAGTGGATTGCCTGAGCCTGCGGGTTCAAGACCTGCCTGG
>NW_007259943.1:720087-721675 GCF_000164805.1 Carlito syrichta | reverse complement strand
TCAAAAAAAAAAAAAAAAAAGGTAACGAGATGAAGCAATACCCCATGCAAGCCATTTATCTTATTGATTTGTTAACCCAGCCTTTGTTTTTTCATTTTTCTGAGTTGGAGTCTGACTCTGTCGCCCAGGCTGGAGTGCAGTAGCACACTCACAGTCACCGCAGCCTTGATCTGCTGGGCTCAGATGATCCTTCCGTCTCAGCCTTCCAAAAAACTGGAACTACAGGCACGTGCTGCCATGCCTGGTTAATTTTTTGATTTATTGTAGAGATGAGGTCCCACCAATTTGCCCAGGCTGGTCTTGAATCCTCTTACCTCGGCCTCCCAACAGTGCTGGGATTATAGGCGTGAGCCACCACGCCCAGCCTAACCTAGCCTTTAGAAATCATGTTTTAGTATGAAATCCCAATAATCATGGGCAAGGAAGAAGCTTCCTCAGAATCCAGACGTACCCACTACCTAAATAAACAAACACAAAAATACCTCCCCCAAATTAATGTACACAATGGTTTGTCTTTGAAGAAATAACATGGCTCAAGAATGAAACCTTCAGTTCTAAGGAACATCATACAAAGACAGGTCTGCAGGCCTCCCATAGAGAGCCCTGTTGCTGTCACAGCCTGAATTTTTTTGAGGGAACTTTCTCTAGGAATCCATTAGAATCCTTTTTTAAAAATCTTGGCGGAACATCACAGTTGCATACGGGATCCCAGGGCCTGAGCCCAAATTCTGGACGCAGCGTCGGGCGCTTCCAATGCACAGCCAAGATTTAAAATCATTCACCCAACACCAAATGTACTAAGACTTACTTTCTAAGAGGGCGGACAGCAGAGTCGCCAGCAGGAAATTAAATTCCCTACGTTAGATAAGATGAGCTGCCAGAGGTGTGGAACCACTCTCCATATAACCCAATGGGAAACCTTCTCACCAGGAAATCTAGTGTCCTTTTTGAGGCAAAAACGAACCGTGTTCTCCCACTGTCAGTCACCCTTAGCCCAGTGCACAGGACACAGGAGGGGCTCCACAGAAGTGCCCCCCGATGTGAACACCGCTCTCCTGGCCTTCCGCAGCGCTGCATAAAGGCAAATTGCGTGTGTTATCCATGCATTCGAGTGCGGCCATTGAATTCAGGTCTCTGGGCCCCTCGGTACCGGATTCATAAACACTTATGGAGGTACCAGCCCTGCAAGCCGGGGCTGCTTACCTCCAACCCCTGGGAGAACAGGACCCCAAAGCAAGGCATATTCGAGGGATCCATCGCGGACCGCGGGGCGGGGGCCTGCGTGCTACATGGACGTCCCGGGGCGACCGCGGGCTGGGAGCGGCGGCCTGGCGGGAGATCCCCGGGCTGAGTAACCCCCTTCCGGGCCGGCCCCAGGCCTGAGTCACGGGGGAGCGCTGGGAGAGGAAGGGGCGGCCTGAGTCGCCGCCCTGGGGGAGGCCGGGGCATCCGACACGCGGAGGAGTCGGTGGGGCCTGGGGGTGGAACCGGGGTGGGGAGTGGGCTTGCGAGGGCCTCCCTTCCCGGAGAGCGGAGGGCCGGAGTCCCCGGGGAACGGGGACCGAGGGGGTGGGGCCTGCCCCTCGGG
>NW_007259943.1:712452-719177 GCF_000164805.1 Carlito syrichta | reverse complement strand
TCCCCGCCTTTTGAGATGTGTGCCCTGCCTTTCCACTTGCTTCTCGTTTCTGGTTCCTTAACAGCAGAAGCCGGAGCACACCCCCTCCCCTGCATCCTCCCCCCTCTTTTATGTGAAGTTGCCTTGAGGGTTTGTTTCTGAGCGGCTCCCACCTAACTCTGCTCTTCCTTCAGGCACATTTTCTCCCGTCTCTAGAGATTTGTGGTCCCATATCATAAATGGGATGGCGTGGGACTTCCGTCGTTGAACTGGACCAATACCATATGTTGAAGTCTTCGACTTAGTTAAATCTAACCTGGATCGCTCGCTCTCTCTCTCTCTCTCTCTCTCTCTCTCTTTTCGCCACCTCTGGTTCCTGGCCTTGAAATTGTGGAGCTGTGGCTATAGTTTCCAGGGACGTTATTTCAAATGTATCTGTGCAAGCTCATTTACCAAGTAGCGGTGAGATACGCCCGGCTCAGTTCAGGACTGATGGTACATTGTCAGTGCTGAGACCACGATTTATGGGAGATGCTTCCAAGGAAGGGAGAAACTTTCCAGTGTCTTTTAAGTGCATTGTCAGAGCCGACCTTCGAGTTTGGTTATTTATGGAGTTCTCTGCGACCACGTGATTGAAGATTTTTGTAAGATTCGGTGAAGGATGTCCAGCCAGATATTTTTACAGAGCAGAAATTCCTTTTACGTGTAACTAATTGGGGACGTGTCCTTTTCTGAACTCATGGGCCTAATGAGTTTTAGGGTTGTCTTTAAAACCACAGTGTTGTTAATACTTGGTTTTGAATAGATTGAGGATAAGCTGGTGGCACTTGGTGGTTTTAAAATGAGTGAAGTTGAAATTCTGTTCTATATGAAAAAGCACTTTCAACTGTTAGCTTTATTCTATAACTTTTTATTCATTTGTCAGACAAAAAAAATCCAAACAGTACAGATAGTTTTTTGTCCCATTCCCCAACGGCAACCACTTTTAAGAGGTTGAGCTTCCCTAAAGGTACATCTTTGCAAGCAAAATACATCTTTACACAAGCATATATTTTTACTTGAGTGGGCTTAGCATACGCACTGTTTTGCAATTTGAATTTTTTCCTTGAGACAATTTATAAAAGATCTTTTCAAAGCAACCATAGATCACACATTGTATAGATAGCTTTATTATTTATATAAGCAATACTTTATGAGTAGATAGAGAAGATTCCAGTGCCCTGCTCTTAGAAGTAGCATGATACATAGGAGTACACGTATACCTGTCTCTGCTTGAACTTTGCAAGGCTTATTTGTAGAATACTTAAAAGTAGCATTTGTCCTTGGAAATAATATGCATATATTAATTGCATCAGTTTGCACTGGGGATATCATGTTGCTAAAAAACATTTAATGCTTTCTGCTAACTCTAAAGATAATTTTTCGCCAAAGTAAATTCTTAATCCCTACCCATAATGGAAGTTAACATGTGTTACAAAGCAGACCAGCATTGTAATTAGTAAGCTAGTTTAATTCTCCCTCTTCCCTCCAGTTGCTTAAGTCTCTATTGTCAAGCCTAGTGGGGAATCTCTCTTCTGTTGAACTAAATACCAGTGTCTGGTTTAGCTTGAATTCCAATTGGTGCCTGTTGTAAATCTTTTATCACTTACATCACTTTGGGAATATTTATCAGCATTCAGCACATTTTCTCATAAAGAACAATTGGAAATAAGAACTGTTATTCTCTTAGTCTCTTTATTCCTAGTGAAAACATTCAGATACATTTTTTTCTTTGTATGTTCTGAGAATGTATTAATATGTAAAGTAAGTACTGTGATTCACAACTTTCTTAATTTTACAAAAAATAGGGGAAACTCCCGGATTTGTCTTTCTTTTTTGCCTTATAAAATAAGTCTTTATAACTAACCAAACTATATAAAATTGAGTATTAAGTCTGTTATAACAAATGTAGAAATTTTTTTAAATTAAAGAATTGTCAAGGGCTTAGAAAACATCTTTGTAATTTATGCAGTCAAAATAAAAATACTTAGTTGACACAAATACCAAACTGTTGACTAAGGTGACTTGTTTTGTATTCAAATATGAAACCAAGTACAATAAAATACTTTATTATTATATTTTGTTGAAATCACTGAAGGACTTCAAAACTCAAAAAAGTTTTAAAACTTTTTCCATTGTCCAAGCCATTTGATAGACTTTATATTTTATTTCCATTTTTTTAAAAGCCTGCAAAAGTCTTTCTCTTTAACTTTACAGAAAATGTTTCTCATTTGAAGAAATTTGAGTGCCCCTATGTCTCAGAACACAATTAACATGCATAAACTATTGAATAAATAATTGATAAGGAGTCCAAAGTTGAGTATTCGTGGTATTTATGATATGGCATTTTTACTTGGTATAAGCTTAAGTATTTTATTATATGCATGGATTTTTTATATATATATATATATATATATATTTTTTTTTTTTTTTTTTTTGAGTTGGAGTCTCACTCTGTCAACCAGGAATGCGGTGGCAGCCTCGACCTGCTGGGCTCCTGCAATCCTTCCACCTCAGCCTTCCAAGTAGCTGGAACTACAGGCATGTGCACCATGCCCGGCTAGTTTTTTGATTTATTGGAGAGATGAGGTCTCCCCAAGTTGCCCCAGCTCGTCTTGAGGGCTCAGGCAGTCTTCTCACCTCAGCCTCCCAAAGTGCTGGGATTATAGGCGTGAGCCACTGTGCTTGGCCAGATTTTATATTCTTATTAATGTTCTCCATACAGACTGTTTCTCATTGATTCTATTGTAGAACTTCATTGCTGAGATTCAAGTGGATGGAGAGTAACTGTTGAAAAATATACCTGATTGTTGAGGAACCAGAGTGTTTAATAGGTAAAAGTTGCATCTCCTTTTACATTTCCTCATACAAGATAGGCACACCATAAATATTTATGGAATGAGTGAGATGAGTAAATATCAGCATTTTTTCTTTGTAGGCAAGGAAGGTAGAAGAAATCTTGACATTGTATAATTGTATAAGGTGGAATCAGATAGAATTGAAATTTTTGCCAGCTGGACGCAATGGCTCACACCTGTAATCCCAACCCTTTGGGAGGCCAAGATGGGAGGATCGCTTGAGACCAGGCTAGGCAATATGGCAAGACCTTGTCTTTATAAAAAAATCAAAAGATTGGCTGGGTATGTTGGCTCATGCCTATTTTCCCAGCACTTTGAGAGGCAGACATGAGAGAATTGCCTGAGCTCATGGGTTTGAGACCAGCCTGGGAAACTTGGCAAAACCTCATCTCTACAATAAATCAAAAAATTAGCCACACGTAGTGGTGCCCACCTATAGTTCCAGCTACTTAGAAGACTGAGAAAGATCACCTGAGCCCAGTAGTAGAGGCTGCTGTGAGCATACCACTGCACTCCAACCTGGACAGCAGAAAGAGACTCTGACTCAAAAAAAAATTAGTTGGACATGGTGGCTTGTGCCTGTAGTCCCAGCTACTTGGGAGACTGAGGTGGAGGGTCACCTGAGCCCAGGAGATGAAGGCTTCAGTGAGCCATAATTGTGCCATTGCACTCCATCCTGGGCAAGAGTGAGACTCCCAACTCAAAAAAAAAAAAATGAAAGAAATTTTATTTGCCACACACTAGTTAACAGTCATGGAATGTAACTGGACTAGTGCTAGGAATATTCTTAGAAAGTCTTTGTATTTAGTGTACTCTAATGTGCTAGGTACTCAGATACAAAGATTAATAGATAATATCCTTGCATCCTAGACTTAGTCTATTTAGGCTAAGAAAAAGTTACGCTTCTGATTTTAAGGCTATTCTTTTTGCCAACTTGTTATTCTTAGCCACTATTCTATAGGTATAATACTACATTTGGATTTCCACGGTGAAGCATATCAGAATGGGGATAACCCTCTAACAGAAATCCCATGTCACTCCTACTAAACTCTCCTACTGTTGGCTTCTAATTCACCATGGCATCGAATTTTATTTTTGACTTAAACATTGTAAGTCTCTTCTAGAGTTAGCTTAGTTGCACTAAATAGCTCCACCTGGGCAAGGGTAGTGACCCTCAAAATTTGTATCAGGGTTTTCTGAGAGTGATAGCCTCATAAAGGATTTTTTCAAAAACCTGACTTCAGACCATTAGAAATTTAAGTGTTAAACACTTAGGGCATTAACAGTATATTAGAGGCTAAGCTAGGAAAAAAGAAAAGATTTTTTTGTACTGTGAAAGACTTTTTAAGTGAAAAAATTATCTACTGTTTTTTTAGTTGCTTTGGTAAAAATTAAGTGAAAAATGTCAAGGTACATATTTTTTGCAATCAGCTTGTGAATATCTTTATATAAATTATCTCCTTTCTGGATAAATTCAAGCCATGTTCTCAGCTGTGAATACTTTTTGGCACAGTTTTCAGCATTGTTTTGATCCTATGTACTTTTTACTAGAGTGGGAACATGAGATTATCAGAAGATCTTGAATTATCTTTTCCCCCAAAATATGTTCTTCACCAGACAGATAAGTTTGAGAAACTTGAAAACTGTTAGCACGGCATAAACAGATCTGGTTGTTTACTGGGGTGAGCCCCTAGGGGTGAAATGCAGGCTTCCAGTGTCAATGAGATTTTGAGTATGATTGACCATAGAAGACCAGAATTCTGTCTGCCATTTGTTGTCTGTCAGTGTCTCAAGGATGCCATAGAACACTTAATAAAAGGTATGAGGTGGATGTGCATTCAAAGTAGCCTTGTTTTCCTCCCGTATCACCTTGGTTCAGATTATAGAGGTATAGTAGTAGTGAGAGAGCAAGTAGGCTCTTTGAACTTAAACTGCTAAGAAATTAATGTTATCTGCGTTAGACCCTTGAATTTGATGGGTGGTAGTGGATTATCATTTATTTACTAAGAGACTTAGATAAAACAATTCCAAGTGTACTTCAATTGACTTCTTTTTCACAGTAAAAGACTATAACTTAGGTTTTTGCACATATATCTATACTTCAACTTTTGTATAGTTGGGTCTCTTTTTTTTTGGCCATTCTGACCATCTGTCTCCTAATTGGGGTCAACTTTTTATTGTTAACCAATTTGTTCCAACTTTACATTATTAACAGGGAGGATAAAGAGTGTCCTGAGTCTCAAAACCTCTTGCTAATGAATAGATCTGTAAAAGATATTAAAGTCTCCTGGTCAAATCTCTCCTTACCCCATTCATTCATTTATTTGTGTATGTAACACAAGGTTTTAGTATAATCCCCTGCTTGGAAGTAATTGTGGAAAGCATTTAAAAGAATTTCTCTGACTCACTTCATCTGAGTTGTGTTTGACGGTTCTAAGTATTGGTAATTTGAACCAGTTCTGCATCATCATCTAGTCTATGCAATGTTGACTAGATAAGTGGTTTCCCATAATGTAAGGTGATATTAAGTGAGCACTTACTTTGCACCGCAGCAGCTCAAGTTATAATTGGCAGTTTTTTGGCCCTCTTAATCCTTGAGTTTTGTTGACCAGGGAACATGAGTTGGGAAAACACGCATTAAAAACAACTGTTAAGAGATACAGGTAGAAAGGAACTTGGTAAGTAACCCCTTGGGTGTATTCCTTCCTAACCTATCTGAAATGCGTTTCACGTCACAGAAGACAGTGTTGGCACCAGACCTAGATGAAGTGATTTCTCATTCACGGATTCTTCCCACTCCTCATTTCTTTCTGTGGCTTGCTCTTGCAATAGTCTAACATATTCTCACCTTTAATTTTCTTCTTCATATAGGAAACCTATGAGAATATTCCAGGCCAGTCAAAGATCACATTCCTCTTACAAGCCATCAGAAATACAACAGCTGCTGAAGAGGTACTACCTTATTTGAGAATATTACATTCTTTTGTTTTGTTGGGTAGGAGTCTCACTCTGATGCCCAGGCTGAAGTGCGGTGGCACACTCACAGCCACTGCAGCCTTGGCCCACTGGTCTTAGGCAATCCTTCTGCCTCAATCTCCGAAGTAGCTGGAATTATAGGCATGCTCCACCATGCCCAGCAAATTTTTTTGATTTATTGTAGAGACAAGGACTCGCCAAGTTGTCCTGTCTAGTCTTGAACCCCTGGACTTAGACAGTCCTCTCACCTCTGCCTCCCAAAGTGCTGGGATTACAGGTGTGAGGCACCATGCCTGACTGAGAATATTACATTCTTATAAAACAAGTTGGGGTATTAGATGATGATGGGCGAAGTGAACATGAGAATTCTTATTTACTTCATGGACATTAGTAGAACTTTGAACTTCGTATTTGCTAAAAACTAACTTAGCAGTTAAAGTTATTGAAGAACTCTATTAAGAATGAGGACCAGCTGGACTCGATGGCTCAGCTTGTAATCCCGCACTTTGGGAGGCTGAGGTGAGTGGATTGCCTGAGCCCACAGGTTCGAGACCCGCCTGGGCAGCGAGACCTCATCTCTACAATAAATCAAAAATTAACCGGGCGTGGTAGCGCGCACCTGTAGTTCCAGCTACTTGGAAGTCTGAGGCGGAAGGATCGCCGGAGCCCAGCAGGTCGAGGCTGCGGTGGCCGGGAGCGGCCACTGCACTCCAGTCTGGGCCACAGAGTGAGACTTCAACTTAAAAGAAAAAAAAAAGAATGAGGACCTTTTTTCATATAAGATGATATGTCTAGAGTAAAAAAGTTAATGGATTTTTTTGTTTGTTTTTTTGAGTTGGAGTCTCACTCTGTCACCCAAACTGGAGTGCAGTG
>NW_007259943.1:663739-712419 GCF_000164805.1 Carlito syrichta | reverse complement strand
GGCGATCCTTCCGCCTCAGCCTTCCAAGTAGCCGGAATTACAGGCATGCACTACCACGCCCGGCTGATTTTTTGATTTATTGTAGAGATGAGGTCTCGTTGCCCAGGCGGGTCTTGAACCCGCGGGCTCAGGTAATCCACTCACCTCAGCTTCCCAAAGGCACGGGATTACAGGCTGAGCCACTGAACCCGGCAGTTAATGGTTTTATAAATAATTAAGAATTGAGGCGCAGTTGTGCACTGGGAAGCCAAGATGTCGTTCCCCAATTATGTTCCGTTGCGCCTGGCTACTCTGCCCTCAACCCTCGACCCGGCCGAATATGACATACCTCCGGAAACCCAGAAGGCTCAAGCCAAGCCATTGGCCATAAGATCCTGGCTTAAAGGGGAGTACTTGCTTCAGTACAACGACCCTAACCACCAAGGGCTCATCAAAGATCCTGCCTTGCTTCGTTGGACCTATGCAAGATCAGCAAATATCCATCCCAATTTCAGACCCACTGCCAAGAACTCACTCCTAGGAGCTGTGTGTGGATTTGGGCCCCTTTTCTTCTGATATTATGTTTTCAAAACTGACAGGGAGAAGAAAGAAAAACTTATCCAAGAAGGGAAGTTGGATCGCACATTTACCATTTCATATTAAGTCTGGCAATAATGACTATATTCTTGCTTAAATAAATCTTCTATTAATCATTAGAAAAATAATAATTAAGAATTATTAAATTTAAGTGATTTTTGCAGCTGAAAATTGTTTTCTTGAAACAATTTACTCTAAAGGAAGAAGTTAATTTAGTGTTTTAGTGTGCTGTCTGTATTTTGAAAAGATACTTCTGCTGGGCTTGGTGGCTCAGCCTGTAATCCTGCGCCTTGGGAGGCTGAGGTAAGTGGATTGCCTGAACCCGCAGGTTCGAGACCCGCCTGGGCAACTTGGTGAGACCTCATCTCTACAATAAGTTTTTTTTTTAAAAAGTTAGCCGGGTATGGTAGGTCGCGCCTGTAGTTCCAGCTACTTGGAAGGCTGAGATGGAAGGATCGCCAGAGCCCAGCAGGTCGAGGATGCAGTGGCCGGGAGCGGCCACTGCACTCCAGTCTGGGCGACAGAGTGAGACTCCAACTGAAAAAAAAAAGAAAAGATACTTCTTGTCTTTAAGATGTATGCTTATAGCTGTATCTGGATGAAGTCTGTGTACTACAGATATGCTTAGGAAAAGAGGCATTTTTCTAGAATCTTTTTAAAATCATGATTTTTAGCTAATTACCTCATTACTATACCAAATTCAAATTTACTTGGATTTTAAGAATCTTTCTCCCTGTGGGAAAACACTTATTTCCTAGGGTTTTATAGTTCTGTGTTGCTCTCTTATGCATTTAGTAGCTAGTTTTTTTCCACCATCAAATAGAAATACCCTCATAAATACTGAGTGCCTATAAATATCAGTTTACTTTGGAAAAGATGTCAAAATACTTTAGTCCAGAAAACTTACTCCACCTGCAAAACATTGTATTTAGAATTTGTAGAGTAATAATTCTTTACTAACAGTCACACTGCATGTAAGATACTTGTATTAATACTTGATAGAAATAAAGTTGTACTAAAACTTTTGCAAAGTATTTCACCTGACTTCTTCCAGTCAGTTTAGACTGGCAATTTTATGTTCCCTTACGGCACTTAAAAAGCAGTATAAATGTGCCTCGGTTTTTTTAAAGATAACAAAAGGTGTTTCTTTGCCTTTATAATATATTCTTTTTCTATTACTTAAAATAGATATTAAATGTGGAGAAGAAGCATATATAAGGTAACTTCTATCACTAAAAATAGGTGACTATGTTAATTCTTGAAGATTAATACAAATTAGCTACTAAACAAATTTTAAAGCCAAGAATAATTTGGAAGTTACTGAATTTGATTTTTAAGAACCTATGTTAAAGCTTACTTAAATCTTAATTTGATTTAGGAATTAGATAATGGTGGTAACATAACCTTAGCATCTTGATTGTGACTTTATAGGTTTTGGTGTATGTATGAAAAGAATTGCACACAACTTTTAACAACTTTTCTTTTTTTTTTTTTTGAGTTGGAGTCTCACTCCATTGCCTAGACTGGAGTGCAGTGGCACGCTCACGGCCACCCCAGTGTCAACCTGCTGGGCTCGGGTGATCCTTCCTCCTCAGCCTTCCAAGTAGCCAGAACTATAGGCATGTGCTACCATGCCTGGCTAATTTTTTGATTTATTATAGAGATGAGGTCTCGACAAGTTGCCCAGGCTGTTCTCAAACCCGTGGGCTCAAGCAATCCCCTCACCTTGGCCTCCCAAAGTGCTGGGATTACAAACTTGAGCCACGGCACCCAGCTATAACAACTTTTATAAGAATTTTAACCAATTTGAATTCTTTCTAGAGCATATATTAGATATTGTTAAAAGTCTACCTACAATAAATTGTCCAAATTAAAGATTTCTCAATTAAAAATAATGGAGAAAAAATAACTAATTTTATTTGTTTAGCTTAACTTTTGTTTTTTGAGTTGGAGTCTCACCTTGTTTCCTAGGCTAGATTGCAGTGGCATGCTTACAGCCACTGCAGCGTCAACCTGCTGGCTCAGACAATCCTTCCACCTCAGCCTCCCAAGTAGCTGGAAGTACAGATGGGCGCTGTCATGCCTGGCTAATTTTTTGATTTATTTGTAGGGATGGGTCTTGCTAAGTTGCCCAGGCTGGTCTCGAACCCCTGTGCTCAGGCATTCCTCTCGCCTTGGCCTCCCAAAGTACTTGGGTTACATGCTTGAGCCACCACACCCAGCCAGCTTGACTTTTTGTTGGTCACAGTTCCAAAGTTATTATAGTGATAGTAAGTAGCAGCAGCCTGGAAAAAAGTGAGAGCAAGAAAGATTGGGTTCAGTATTCTCAATAGTTTATTGATTTGATTTGATAAAATATTAGAAAGACACTTGTCTCAACTTTTCTTTTGATAATTTCAAAGAATTTTATGCAGAAAATGCCAATCTTAAACATATTGTACAGATTTAAAAATAGAATCCAAGAGTATACACATTGAAATTGATTAGCACTTTTTAGTTTTTAGGAACTTCTATTACGTTTGCATGAAAGAAGCAAAGGTTGGATTTTATACATTTGAGCTAAGATACTAATGAAAAGGCAATTGTAACAAGATAGGCCAGGCTGGGAGCCTAAGGTTATGCAGGAAGGGCACTTGAATTCTAGAAAGAAAACTGATGGAAAGGTAGGAACAGGGTACTATAAGGTTTGCAGTTTATTTTAAGACTTGTTTTTCTCCTAAATAATTTATTAAAAATAGGACTTAAAGACAGGTTTGTTATTGCTTTTGTTTGTTTGTTGTTTTTTGAGTTGGAGTCTCACTCTGTCACCCAGACTGGAGTGCGGTAGCCGCTCCTGGCCACCGCAGCCTCAACCTGCTGGGCTCCAGCTATCCTTCCGCCTCAGACTTCCAAGTAGCTGGGCCTACAGGCGCGCGCTACCACACCCGGCTAATTTTTGGTTTATTGTAGAGATGAGGTCTCGCCAGGTTGCCCAGGCGGGTCTCGAACCCGCGGGCTCAGGCAATCCATTCACCTCAGCCTCCCAAGGCACAGGATTACAGGCTGAGCCACCGAGCCTGGCTGTTATTGCTAAGTTATGTGTTCCTATTAGAGTTCTAACGTGCTGAGGAGTTTTCCTCAACTATAAATAAAAATGTCTTTTTTTGTGGCACTTTATATAAAATAGACTGGTGTGATTAGAAAGTTTTATATATTTTGCATCAAACTAACAAAGCACTTTTGAAATATAAAAATAGAACAGTGGACAACATCAGTGGCTGAGTGGAGCTTGTTTTTTGAAAATATTTTCTGTAGTAAGACATTAAGTTATTAACAATGTTATCTATTTATAGGCTAGGCAAATGGCTGCCGTTCTCCTAAGACGTCTCTTGTCCTCTGCATTTGATGAAGTCTATCCAACACTTCCTTCTGATATTCAGGCTGCCATCAAGAATGAACTACTAATGATTATTCAGATGGAAACACAATCTAGCATGAGGAAAAAAATTTGTGATATTGCTGCAGAACTGGCCAGGAATTTAATAGGTATGTATGCGAGTACACTTATTATGTTGCAGGAAAAAATGAGTATATCCTTCCTTTTTTTTTAAATGAAATCTTTTAGAAGATCCTTGAGTTACCTGAGTATCATTTATTCTGTTCAAATGAGAACGATTGCGGATTCTACATTGAGAGCCAAAAATTACAGATGTTATGAAATCCAGTCATAGTACTTACATATATGGATATTCAAAACATCCATGTGGGAAAATATTTTGTAATTTGCTTGAAAATTGACAGTTACATTTCCTCCTTAATCTGAAATTTTAGAAGCACAGACTAACTGATGGTATAACCTACTTTGTATATTAAACTGCCAGTTGAACTAGAAGTCAGTGGACTCCAGGTGCTCTAGGCTGTTACATATGCGTGTTGAGAAGTATATATGTGTGCCATTATACTACTATACTATGTACATTATAAGATTCTCAAAAATATTTTTAAAGAGTGAGATAAAAGGAGAACATTTTTAAAAGTGCATTTTACTAGCCGGGCTCAGTGGCTCAGCCTGTAATCCCGTGCTTTGGGAGGCTGAGGTGAGTGGATTGCCTGAGCTCGTGGGTTTGGGACCCACCTGGGCAACTTGGCGAGACCTCATCTCTACAATAAATCAAAAAATTAGCCAAGCGTGGTAGCGGCCACTGCACCTCCAGTCTGGGTGACTGAGTGAGACTCCAACTCAAAAAAAAAAAAAAAAGTGCATTTTACTAAAGGTAAAAATCCTTTTTGCTCAACTGAGAGTATTAATAATGTAACTGAACATGCTTAATTTTTTTTTGACAGATGTATAGATTTGATTGTAAAGCCCGGTTCATTTAGATTACATTATTAGCTGAAGAGGCTATCTAATGAAGATAACGACTTCATGGGAGAATATTGTTGATTGAGCTTAGTATATTATGACACTAATTTTTACTGTACAAGTTTTTGTTCAGTTCACCCAGCAGAATATCAGTCCTTAGAAACTAATTGACAATGTATCAACTTTTTATATTTTAAATAAATGAGTTCCAAATCCTGGAACTCTGAGTTTTGTATATTTTTAAATAGCTTAAAAATTCTGTTTTCAAGTTTTAAGTTTGCAGATAGGAATTTTTATAGGTTATATCAGTTCTCATTCAAAATCACTTAATAATGGAAGCATTTCCAAAATCAAAGTGATGTGTCACAGATTTTTTTAAGCAGTTATTTTATTCTCCCTCAAAACATTATCTTTATATTGAAGGGACAGAGTAAGGATGTTTTGTTTCTTAATGTCAGCTAAGTAGTACACTTGTTATTTCACAAAAGTTCAAATTTTGGGAGACATTTAAAACTATAATTTGTCATTTCTAACAACTCTTAATTAAGGTCTTTGTAACAGTATACCCAGAGTCTCATAAGTGACACAAAAGATTTTTGTAGGTTCTGGTTTTATTACAAAGTGTCATTAAAAATCTCATTTTAAATTGTGTTAAATAGTAAACACATCATTAACATCCTGTAGCACTACAACATATGAGTACTCTCTCTGGGTTCTGGGATTTCCACTCTTGTCTTCTCCAGTTCAAAAGTAATTGTTGTTGTGGTTTCAAAACCTTGCTACCAAATCTGATATTAGCTTTTCGCAGTCTTTTTTCTTTTTTTTTTGAGTTGGGATCTCACTTTGACACCCAGCTGAAAGGCAGTGGCACGAGTGTGGCCACTGCAGTCTGGACCTGCTGGGTTCAGGTGATCCTTACACTCAGCCTTCCAAGTAGCTGGAACTACAGGTGGCTGATTTTTAGATTTATTATAGAGACAAGGTCTCGCCAAGTTGCCCAGGCTGGTGTCAAATCCCTGGGCTTAGGCAGTCGTCTTACCTCAGCCTCCCGAAGTGCTGAGATTACAGGTATGTGCCACTGTGACTGGCTAGCTTTGCCCACTCTTAAAACTCTTTAATAACAATAGTATATATAAAGGATTCAACCAGTCAAATATTTGTGCAGTTAAAAGTACTGCCTTCTCTCCAAAGTCTGTTCCTTAGAATTAACCACTGCTGATTGTGCTTATGTAACCCACATACATAGTTGTTTTCTTATAGGCTCAGGAAGTCATTTTTATGGTTAAAGGACTTAAGAATATAGAGCAAGTGACATTTTTTCACTACCAAGTATTTTGAATGAGGTTTATGAAATGAAAGGATTCATCCTTAAAATCTTGGAGTTTTGACTTACAGACTTTATACTTGGATTTTTTTTTTTTTTTTTTTTTTTTACTTTTAGATGAGGATGGCAACAACCAGTGGCCTGAAGGTTTGAAGTTCCTTTTTGATTCAGTCAGCTCTCAAAATATGGGACTGCGGGAAGCTGCTCTTCACATATTCTGGTACATATATTGACCTAAATGTAACTTTAGGAATGCCCAAGACAAATTTTAATTGATTGTTTTATCCAAATTTAACTGTTTAAGCTTGAAACAAATATAATTCCTTTAGATAAACTTTGTATTTGTGTTAGAAGCAAAATTGTAAAAAAAAAATTTATTTTCACATCGTGATCCCTTTTTGTATACAAAGGTTCTCTGCAGTTTTCTTTGTTTCTCTTTGTCTTTTATGATTCGGAGGTTTTTCTTGAGCAGCTCCTCTCCTTTACTTGGAGATCAACGCAGTGCCAAATGCAGCTTGTGGAAACCCACTCTGATACTGGGTGTCTTGAGGAAATGATGCCAGTGAATCCCCATGCAGTTTTCTGGGTCTTCTGTGACCAGGCTTTGTAATATTTTAACAAACTTTGGTATATTTAGAAACAAGTGATCTTAAGCTTAGAATTAAATGAATGTTTTTGCCCTACTGTGTTACATAGTTTTTACTCTATTTAAAATGTCGTTAAGGCAGACTCAGTGACTCATGCCTGTAATTCCAGTACTTTGAGTGGCCAAGGCAGGAGGATTGCTTGAGCCCAGGGGTTTAAGACCAGCCAGGGCTACATAACTAGACCATATGTCCACAAAAATTTTAAAAAGTAGCCAGGTGTGGTGATGCATGCCTGTAGTCCTAGCTACTTGAGAGGATGAGGCAGGAGGATCACTTGAACCCCAGAGTTTAAGGCTACAGCGAGCTGTGATAGGGTCTCTGCACTATATCATAGGCAACAGAGCAAGACCCTACCTCAAAAATAAGTAAAATGTGGTGAATATATTGCATTTATAACTTTTCCAGGTCATACACATTGAGATATTACATTATTTTCCACTTTAGTTGTCAAATGTATCTTACTAATTTCTGCTCTCCAGATTATAGAATTTAAGTAAAAGCATTTAGTTTATTTACTGACTTTAAAGTAGAGCCAAATTTAGATTATCTTCGTCACCAAGGCTAGAAGCTGATGGTCAAGATAACATAGTTTCTACAGTTATCAGTGGAAATCCGTGGTTGCTTTTATCCTAACCTGCTCTCTACATCAGTTTCTGGCTGACACAGTGGTAAGGATAAATCCTGGGGCTGGGAATTGGCTACTGAGTAGCCACCACTCCCAGCCTACACTCGTTCCATATGTTTTTTTCTATTCACTTAACCCAAAAAGCAGACTGCTTAGAGGATAGGTGATGACATTCAATCTAAGGATTAATGTGAATAATCCTTAAAGTGTGAGCTCAAATCTAGCTCACACTTTACTAAGATATAATGTAGCTTTTAAAGAGTGCTTTGGATTATTTTTTAGGAACTTTCCTGGAATTTTTGGGAACCAACAACAGCACTATTTAGATGTCATCAAACGGATGTTAGTTCAGTGTATGCAAGATCAGGAACATCCATCGGTAAATAATTTTAATTTCATTAATATTAACACTTTATTTATTCTAACTTGTAAAAGAAATCAGTATACTAGGAGATTGTTTTTACTTTTATACTTTAAAATATGAACACTAGTTTTACTGATAAAATTCATCTTGAGTAAGAAAACTTGAATTTTCAGTCATCAGATATTATTCATGTGTGACATTTTTAATTCTCTTTTTAGATTAGAACATTATCTGCTAGAGCTACTGCTGCATTTATCCTTGCAAATGAACATAATGTTGCTCTGTTCAAACACTTTTCGGACTTGCTACCCGGATTTTTACAGGTAAGAAAATAGTTTAGAATAAATCATAATTATATGTTATATTGACTCTTATTTCATTTTCATCAGAGTTCTTTAGTGTATTCATTCATTTATTAAGTGTTTATAGTCTATTATGCACTGGCACTAGATAAAACAGTGGCCAAGACTGGCAAATCTCTGTCTCCATTGAGTTTACACTTAACTGCTTTTGGAAGGCTTTTAGCCTCTTAAAATATTTGGAGTTACAGAATTTTTCTATAATGCAAATAGAATAAGCAATTATATGCTTATTATTGAATGTGTAGTCATGTAGGTTATTTCTGTTAAATCTACCAAATAATCTAAAATTTAATGCCCATTTTACATTAGGAGAAACTACTACGAACTACAGGGCTTGTGACAGATTGTATTATACAGTAAATAGTTTTTGTGTTAGTTCCTATGGAGAAATTAATGTTTTAAGGATACTTCTAATCAGAAAACGGAACAACATAGGACAAGTTAGAACAGTAATTCTCAACCTTGTCTGACTCCAAGCCACCTTTTTATGATATTTTGTAATTTCTTATATATATATTATCCTGAAATGACACAGATAAGTAATATAACTCATATATATGCACAATGTTTAAAAATATTATATATGACCCTAATTAAATACAAAGAAGAAATAAAAAGAAACTAATGTATAATAAAATGGCGTGCTTTCCCACATATAAATGCTAGGCATGACTACACTAAAAGACATGGTAGACCGGGTGATTTCTGAGTGGTCTGTACTGTACAGATACAATAGCTAGAACTGGGCTGATTACAGATGTGTCATTGGCAAGTCAAACACTACAATTACTATTACTATTAGTGATAACATTTCCCAAAATGGTAAAGTTCTGGGCAAGACAGAGTACAGATTGAGTGTTTGAAATGCTCAGGAGTAGAAATGTCCCCAATTTCAGATGTTTTCAGATTTTAGAATACTGTATTTGCATTGTACTTGGCAGTTAAGTATCTCAAATTAGAAAATCCAGAATCCTTCACTGAGCATTTCATTGAGCTTCAGGTCTGTATTTTAAAAGTTTAGAATTTTGGAGCATTTTAGATTTTTGGATTTGGTATGCTCAACCTGTACATGTCCATTCTTGATTTATAGAGTGGTTACGTTGGGGCTGGGGGAGAATAAGGGTACATTCAAACTAGGCAAAAACAATTTGTGAATTAGGTTCAGGTCATTATAGAGAGGTTTTCATTTTTATGAGCATCTGGCATTTGTGATCATGTGATATGCATAATGAGAAGATCGTGTTCGTCCCTTGTGAGTATTGTGTCACAG
Source organism: Carlito syrichta (assembly GCF_000164805.1). Lineage (NCBI taxonomy): Eukaryota > Metazoa > Chordata > Mammalia > Primates > Tarsiidae > Carlito > Carlito syrichta. Next base: position 702,909 of record NW_007259943.1, on the reverse strand, counting down.
GTGGAGGAACATTTGGTGTCACTAGCCTTTGTCCATCCTACATCATGTGACAATCAAGAAATATCTCCTATGAGAGCCAGGCATGGTGACTCACACCTATAATCCCAACACTTTGGGAGGCCAAGGCAGAAGGATCACTTGAGGCCAAGAGTTTGAGACTAGCTGGGCACAGTGGCTCCTGCCTGTAATCCCAGCACTTTGGGAGGCAGAAGTGAGAGGATTTCCAATGCCCAGGGGTTTGAGTCCAGCCTGGTCAACTTTGCAAGAGCTCATCTCTTCAATAAATCAAGAAAAATTAGCCAGACATGGTGGCACACACCAGCAGTGTGAGACTCCGACTCAAAGAAAAAATACAGTTTGAGACCAGCCTGGGCCTTATAAAAGACCCTGTCTGTACAAAAACTTATGGTGGCATGCTTGGCCCAGATGCTCGGGAGCCTAAGGCAGGAGGATTGCTTGAGCCAAGGCTTCAAGGTTACAGTGAGCTATGGTCATACCACTGCCCTCCAGCCTAGGCAACTGAGTGAGCCCTTTTCTTTAAAAAAAAAAGGAATATCTCCTAGGAGAAAATAGCATTCTCTTAAGAACCACTGAGTTAGAGAGGACTTAGAGGAGCTAAAGTAGAAGATTTCCATATGAGCCATATGATAAAAAGTTATTGACAGGAGTTAGTGAAACTTTTCTCTCCATGATATCACTAACTTATCAAAAGATAGGTTTTTTTTTGTTATTTGGGTTTTTTTTGGGTTGGAGTCTCACTATTGCACAGGCTGGAGTACTGTGGCATGCTCACAGCCACCACACCCTCGGCTTGCTGGGCTCAGGCAATCCTTCCACCTCAGCCTTCCAGCTAACTGGAACTACAGGCGGGAGCCACCAAGCCCGGCTAATTTTTTGATTTATTGTGGAGATGAGGACTCACCATGTTGCCCAGTCTGGTCTTGAACCCCGGGGCTCAGACAGTCCTCTCGCCTCTGCCTCCCAAAGTACAGGATTACAGGTGTGAGCCACTGCACATGGCCTCAAAAGATAGTTGAGGTCAGTATCAAAACATTAACTATAGCATGCTATTGCTTTAATAGTTTACTGTGTAAAATTTTGAGTTACTCACTGTTAAAATATAATTCCAGAGATTTTTTTTTTCCTAGCTTTAGAAAATGTTTGCCAGAACTTCTAGGAGTTGTTACTCTAAAATAGATAATGGTAGACACAAAATACGAATGTAAATAATAATAGTGACCAAATTGAGAATGAAAGAGAAATGAAATGGATAATATTGGACACTTTAAATGTATCATAGGTTCTAGTATTTACTTCTGTGCATGATATAGAAAGGACAGAGAAAAGGGATTCCTTCTGGCTATAAACATAATTCCTTGGCAGCCTTTAGTTTTATTGTAGTGATTATTGTAGTTTTACTCATTTTAATTTTGATTTAGATTTAAAATTATTTTGTATGTTTCTTATTAACATCCATCGATAAGAAAGTGTACTTGTGCCTGTAGGTAAAACTTTGGCATAATATATATTGCTAAATTATTTCGTGATAAATTTGTAAGTAATATTTTTCTGTTGTCAGCCTCTTAGGAATATTCTGGCCAATGAGGCATCATAAAGTGAGTCTTAAACATGGACGTATTTTTCTGTTTTATATTTTTAGGCTGTAAATGATTCGTGCTATCAGAATGACGATTCTGTTCTAAAATCCCTTGTTGAGATTGCAGATACTGTTCCAAAGTATTTGCGTCCTCACTTGGAAGCAACTCTACAACTAAGTCTAAAGGTAAGTTAAATATCAGTAAAGTTCTGTTTATTACTTACAAGGACTAATCTGAGCTATTACATATATACAAATTTGCCTTCTTTGTAGTTGTGTGGTGACACTAGCCTCAATAATATGCAGCGCCAACTTGCCCTTGAAGTGATTGTGACCCTCTCTGAGACTGCAGCTGCTATGTTAAGAAAACACACCAATATTGTTGCACAGACTAGTAAGTCGAAGGTTTTCAAATAGTTTATGTGTAATGTGACAAAATTTTTGAACAAATTTGCTGAAGTTTGTGTAGTTTTTCAGATTTGTTGACAATGTGTAATGGTTATCCTTTCAGAATCATGTGAATCTGGGGAAATGAATATTCATATATGCATATATATACATACATGTGCACACTCACATACATACATACATACATACATACATGGATCCAATGTTGTAGCTATGCTTTTAAGACTCTGCAGACACCCTGAAACCTGGTTTTATAAGGTTTTTGTATTGGATTGTGACAGACGCTGAATATCATTTGTATGTTAAATACTAAGCAGAGTTAATAGAGTAAAAAATAATTCAGAGAGAATTTATAAACATCTGAAACTAAAAACAGATATAACTGTGGTACTTACCAGTGAGCATAGGATTAGAACACAGATCTAACACCCTGTTCAGGTCTCTGTTCACTATGTATATATTTTTTTTTCTCTTTTGAGTTAGAGTCTCACTCTGTCACCCAAACTGGAGTGCAGTGGCCGCTCCCGGCCACCGCAACCTCGACCTGCTGGGCTCCGGCCATCCTTCTACCTCAGCCTTCCAAGTAGCTGGAACTACAGGCGCGAGCTACCACGCCCGGCTAATTTTTTGATTTATTGTACAGATGAGATCTCACCAAGTTGCCCAGGTGGGTCTCCAACCCGCGGGCTCAGGCAATTCACTCACCTCAGCCTCCCAAGGCGCAGGATTACAGGCTGAGCCACCGAGCCCAGCTTCTGTTCACTATGTTATGTTGCTTTGTTTTTATTGACCCTCTTTGCAGGAGAAACTTAAATGACTGTTGTGCTATGGAAATACTACTCTAAAGTTTTATTGTACTAGGAGAAGGAGTTGTGAACTAATGATTATTTTCTTTATTAGCTAAAGAACATTTAAACATGTGATTTAGAAAGTAAATACATCACTAGCCTTACTTTGTACTGGCACCCACCTTTTATTTATCTTATGCTGTGGTTGGAATTTTAGAAACTTTCCCATTAAAACCAGGGACAAGAAAAGTATCTATCCCTGTTTCTGTTGTGCTGACCTTCCAGACAATGCATTAAGAGATAAAAAGTAAGAATTGGAGCCGGGCTCAGTGGCTCAGCCTGTAATCCCGCGCCTTTGGGAGGCTGAGGTGAGTGGATTGCCTGAGCCCGTGGGTTCGAGACCCACCTGGGCAGCGAGACCTCATCTCTACAATAAATCAAAAGATCAGCCAGGCGTGGTAGTGCGTGCCTGTAGTTCCGGCTACTCGGAAGACGGAGACGGAAGGATCGCCAGAGCCCAGCAGGTCGAGGCTGCGGTGGCCGGGAGCAGCCACTGCACTCCAGTCTGAGCGACAGAATGAGACTCCAACTCAAAAAAAAAAAAAAAAAAAGTAAGAATTGGAAACAAAAATATTGCTTATGTATAGGCTGTGTGACTATTGCCTACAAAAAAGAGAAATCACTCAACAAACTCTTAGAGCTGATCAAAGGGTTTAGCAAGGTTTCAGACATGAGGACATAAAAAATGATCATGTTCTTATATACATAATTATCACTTAAAAAATTTACAAGGAAAGAAAATATCTTGTAACAACAGGCATGACTTGTAATTTCTGGGAATAAATTAAGAAATGTATAAGACCTTTATGGAGAAAGCTGAGTAACATTGAAAGACAAATAGAAGAACTAAATTAACTATATTAATCAAATTAGTCTATAAATTCAGTATCATTTTAGTCAAAGTCTCAATAGAGTCATGATAGAATTAATCCTAAAATTCTTGTGCAAGAACAAAGAACCTGGAGTAGCCAAGACAATTTTAACAAAGTTAGTATCTTGCCCCATCAGCTTTGTGAGTTTAGAATTTGTTGATGGTGTGGGTGTAGACAATGAATCAGATGGAAAAGGGAGTGTCTAGGAGCAGATCCCCTCACATGGAAACATAGCTGACTTAAAAGTTAATCCATCAAAGGTTGTTGAGACAACTGGTTGTTTCTATGGGAAAAAAATGTATCCCAATACCAGATAGCTTATAAAAATTTCAGGTGGATTAAAGACCTAAAAGACCTGCATTTTACAAATAAAGAATACTAGAGAGGAATTTTTACAAAATTTCGAGTCACAAACCATATAGATGGCAAACATTGCTAAATCTGCAAATACTAAAAGTTTTTTGACCAACCAAGTGCACCATAAGTGAAATTAAAAAGTAAGCCACAAACTGGGAGAAAATAAGTACAGTGCACATAATCACAAAGTTGTGTTATCTAGAAAATAGACAAAGTGTAAGAATAAGAAATTCACAAAAGAGGAATCTGAAATAGCTAATGAACCCTGCTGAGTCTCAGTGAAAACAAGTGTAATTGTGGAATACAAATTGTTGGAAAGTAACTAAAATGAAATCCATATATGTTGTGAAAACAAATTGCCAAAGGTACATGCATTATGATGGCATTTATGATATAAAAAATAAAATCTTGAGGTAGTACTGTAATATTGTATGTAGATAGAAAATCTTGAATTCAAGTGTGAAAACAGTTTGGGAATGAGAAACACTCATTTTGTGATGGTGCTTACCTCTGGTGAGGGAGGGAAGGAATGTAGGACTTTCCAGAAAGTTTATAGGAGGGTTTGACTTTTAATAGAAAAGATATTGAAAGCAAATATGACAGCAGGGCAAAATGTAACAAACCAGATTTGGGGACACAGGCAAATGATTGTTTTGTCTCACTCTCTAAGAGGCAGAGTACATTTTTAAAATCTTGTTTATAAATAGTGATATGAACAAAATAATAAAGCTGCAGTCTTCAGGTAATGTAACAATTGTTCACTTTAGTTCCTCAGATGTTAGCAATGATGGTTGATCTGGAAGAGGATGAGGACTGGGCAAATGCTGATGAAATTGAAGATGATGATTTTGACAGGTAATCACACATGGAAGGTGTCCAGGGCGGCAGTGAGCACTAGGTTTACAAAGCCATAGTATATGTCTTCACCACTGCACTCGGTAATTCAAAGGCAAACTTGCAAGTTTGGAGTATGGGGCACTTTATCTTTTTGTTGTGTTGAATGAACGTTTATAAAACGTACTTTATTTTAATTGTAAATAGATAATATGTAAAACTTTTATAATCCGGAAAGGAAAGATACAACAAGGAAGTTTATCTTTTTAAAAAAACTCACGACGTGAAATATAGAAAGTAAAGTATAGCTGTCTTTTTTATTGTCTTACTCTAAATTTTTTCAAGTTTTTTAAAGTTTGATTATCTTTAAAAATATGTATAAAGAACCTTTATTGTGGTAAATGCTTCTGTATGTATAGACCTCACTTAGAATAGTTTTTTCAACAAAAATTCCCTAATATACCATATTTTCCCAGGATAATGCAATTTAACTTTAGGATAGAGGGGATGCCATGGTAACAGGATTTATACACTGGGTGGTAGTAATGCTGGAATGACTATTGTACTTACTTATTTTGACTTAGGAGGTCCCCGTGTCCTGGAAGGTCAGCCAAAATCTACACCTTTGCCCCTTACATGTACATTAAACATAGCATTTGAGAGCTCTGTTGTTTTCACTGACTTTCAGTAATCCCAAAAGTGTATTATAGATGCAGAAATGAGTAGGGATGATTGAGTGATTTGTATTAGATTACAAAATTAGTTAGTGGATTGGGGTTAATCTTTTATTACCAGTGTATTTATTATACTACCACCTTTTCTTTTTTTTCCTTTTTTTTTTTGGAGTCGGAGTCTCACTGTCACCCAGGCTGGAGTGCAGTGGCAGGCTCACAGCCAGCGCACCCTCAACCTGCTGGGCTCAGGTGATACTTCCTCCTCAGCCTCCCTAGTAGTTGGAACTACAGGTGTGTGCCACCATGCCTGGCTAACTTTTTGATTTATTGTAGAGACAAGGTCTTGCCACGTTGCCCAGGCTGGTCTGAAACCCCTGAGCTCAGGCAGTCCTCTCACCTCAACCTCCCACAGTGCTGGGATTACAGGTGTGAGCAACCACGCCCAACACTACCACCTTTTCTTTAAAAGAGCTAGAGTTATTCCCCTTAAAGACTGGTAGTCAGTATAAAGTACTAGGTTAACAAATATAAAGATTAGATATTTGGCTTATAGAATATATGATACATTTTTGAGATTTAATCTCATTATTTTAAATGACTGATTTCTGACTTCCGTACTGTTTTGAAGTATATGAAAGTAATCCTTCACTGAAATTCACCTGATACTGCTGAAGAGAAGACTAGGGCTAGGTCATATTTCCTTTCTCTGATTACTGTAATGTGCTACTACCTATCCCTTAATTTGTCCTGGAAATGGCACTTAAATTTATATAGTTTAAGAAACTCTGGACTAGATAAATAAGATTTTTCTTACCTGTGAATAAACAGGGCATAACTATATTTTCAGGATGAGATTTTAAGTCTAAAAACCTGATCTAACAATCTTTTATGGCTTTGTATTTTTTATAGTATTGTCCTCACAGAGCAGTTAAAGATTATTTATGCACATGACAAACTCTACTAATCTTGCAGTTCCAAGCCAGAATAAATGTGCACATGCTTTTACAATCAGATGTTTTCAGTTTTTGGTGAAAACACCTCCACATAGTTTTTGGCAATGCTGTTTGTTTGCACACCTTTTGAGGTGCATAGACGCCCAGTGAGAAGGGAAAATCGTATACATTCTCAGCACCCTTTTCAGTTTTCTGTGTTCTGTTTATAAGTTTAAAGGATATATTCCTAGGAAATAAAATATACAAGGTCCTATTCATCAGCATTCTGCTGTGAAACCCTGTGTCTTGAAAGTATCAGAAAGTTTTTGGTTTTTTCTGAGACAGAGTCTCACTATCACCCAGGCTGGAATGCAGTGGCATGCTCACAGCTACCTCAGCCTCCACCCGCTGGGCTTGGGATCTTTCCGCCTCAGCCCTCCAAGTAGTTGGAACTATAGGCATGCGCCACCATGCTCGGTTAATTTTTTTGTTGTGAAGACAAGGTCTCACCATGTTGTCCGGGCTGATCTTGAACTCTGGGTTCAGGCAGTCCTCTCATATCAGCCTCCCAAAGTGCTGGGATTATAGGCGTGAGCCACTATGCCTGACTTGAAAAGCTATTTCTTAAGAATAGTTATCAGCCAGTGAGGTGAGGATGAGGCGTTTTTGAAAAATAAGATTCAGACACAAAACTTTTTAAACTATGGTGGATCGTGTTAACAATTTTTATTTGACCAGGCACCATGGCTCAAACCTGTAATCCCAGCACTTAGGGAGGCAGAGTTGAGATGATTGCCTGAGCCCATGGATTCAAGGCTAGCCTGGGCTTCTTGGAGAGTCTTCATCTCTATAATAAATCAAAAAATTAGCTAGGCATGATAGCACACACCTGTAGTTCTGGCTACTTGGAAGGCTGAGGCAGAAGGATTGCCTGAACCTGGGCGACGGAGTGAGACTCCAACTAAAAAAAAATTTTATTTACCTCTTTTTTGATTACTGTAGGATTTTTACCTCACAGCTTTAATACTACATTTAAAGATTGCTTGAATTCTTTCTTAAACCTACTTTTTTTTTTTGGAATTGAAGTCTCACTCTGTCGCCCAGGCTGGGGTGCAGTGGCACGCTCATGGCCACTGCAGCCTCAACCTGCTGGGCTCAGGCGATCCTTCCGCTTCAGCCTTCCAAGTAGCTGGAACTACTGGCATGCGCCACCACACCCAGCTAATTTTTTGATTTATTGTAGGGACAGGATCTCATCAAGTTGCGTAGTTTGGTCTGGAACCCCTAGGCTCAGGCAGTCCTCTCACTTCAGCCTCCCAAAATGCTGGGATTATAGGCATGAGCCACTGTACCTGGCCTAATCCTACTTTAATAACCATGGTTTAGAAATATGTCTGTACAGTATACTGTTTCTTACGTATTTCGAATATGTTGAATACATTATTTTGTTTGTGTGTTCAGCAATGCAGTTGCTGGTGAGAGTGCTTTAGACCGAATGGCTTGTGGACTTGGTGGAAAGCTGGTTCTGCCGATGATCAAGGAACATATTATGCAAATGCTTCAGAATCGTAAGCTTTGTCCTTCAAATGCTAGAATAGTGAAATGTGGCTTTCTAAATCTTAAACTATATTATATGTTTAGACTGTGCTAAAAATTGATCTTTGCTTTTTTATAATCTATAGTTAATGTAATTCTTACATTTTACTGATAAAATTCTATTTAGTCATCTTAAGAACCATTCAGTCTTATGCTAAAGAATGTTGTCATCACTACTGATAATATTAAGAAATCTTTGGCCACACAGAATTGGCTTTAATATAGGACAAAATTAGAAATTCTAAAGAAAGTGTATAGATTTATTCCCTAGACAGAAATATTTATATCTGAATATGGTATTATTATTTATTTGTACACTTTTAGCATGTTATATTCATATAGTCTTTCTTAAATTCTATCTAGTTGTTATTAAAAGAGAAGGCACATCTGTATTTTTACTAATATTTCCTTAACAAATATTTGGTCAGTTGTCAGCTTTTGTTCCTATAGTTTATATCAGTACCAAAATTTATTGTTGTATATGTTTTATCTTTTTAACAATAAAGTTCAAAAATTAAAGTACAGAGTTAATATAAATTATAAGTCCTTTAATTCATATTTACATTAACACTGTTAACAATTCTCTGAGACTTTTCTCTGACATCATTTATGTATATGAGCTGGTCTTTGAATGTGATTATACCATATGGACACCATACTTGCTAAACTTCTCCACAGCTCTTTGTCATATCACCACACAACAACCTGCCTCGTGTTTTTAACAACCAAACAGCATTCCACAATCCCCATTAAATGCTAATCGTTTTTGTTGGTTATACATAATGCAAACACTCTTACAGAAATTCTGTTTTTTATGAATTTATCTATAGAATAGATAACAAGGGAGATACAAGGGTCAAACCATTGATAAGTTGTATTGATAAAATGGAATAACACAACACCAGGTTCAAATGAAAGTGAATTATGGAGAACCCTAGCCATTATCCCTTTTTTTAAAATGGTGTGATTTTTTTTTTTTTTTTTTTTTAACATCTGAGTCTCGAATAGTAGTTTTCCCTTTTTCTCCCCTTAAACTTTTTTGAGGGTCTTTGTCTAAAGGGGACAGACACAGCATCACAGAATGTTTCACCTACAAGAGCTGCTAGAAAGAATAAATCTAGCTTTTCCATTTTTAAGATGAGGAAAGTGAAATCCAGAGACATTGAAAGATGACACAGGGTCAGCCAGCTATCCAGGTTTCTCAGTCAATTCGCACTGCTCTTAAAATAAATTTGTTGTGACTGTGGTTGTGATTTGAAGTTAAAAATTTGACTGCTACACTCTGCGTGTGAAAGGCTTTTAAAATATGGCAATGAACTCTTAATAAAGAATTGTTTGTTGCTAAATGTTTGATTTTCAGTAAGTCTCTTGTGCCTTCCTCTGCAAAGTAAGAAAATGATACTTGCCCTGTACTCAGACTGGGAATTAGGATCCAAAGGTGTATCAAATATATGTGAAAGACACTTAACAATGGTAATGTTATAGAATTCCTAGTTTGCAAATAAATAGTAATAGTTTTAACTAGTAATATCATTGGGGAAATCATTTGAATGATAGTTTTTGCCTAAAACATTCTCTAGTTTTGCCCCACTGAGTATAACCTTTTACTCTAAGAAACCTAATATACGTTCCCAGTCTATTTTTAAAAATAGTTTTATTATTTTTGCTTTGAATAATAAAAAGTATTATTTATTTTTTTAAAAATAAATCTAAATTCAAGGACAAAATTCAAAGGACAACTATTCCTATATTCCCCCTACCCTTACCATCACATTATGCTGGACCTGCTGCCAAGAACTCTGCACACTGGGACTCTATGAGGCATGTCTTTTTTTCTCTCCAAACCAAATGTGGACATCTTTCTTTATCGATATGTGTATATTGCGTTTCTTCTTTAAGTCATTAAGTCCAATATGCAATTTTAGTATCAAATATTGGTAATACTGGTTTCCTAGGAATATTCCAAAGTTGAGAAATTGTGGCTTAATAGTAGGTCGAGTAATAAAACCAATTATAAACATATAGTATAGTATGTTATTATAAATAATAATGAAGTTTTTGGCCATACATTGAGGCTCATGCCAGTGATTCCAGCACTTTGGGAGGCCAGAATGAGAGGATCACTTCAGGCCAGGAGTTCAAGGCCAGCCTGGGCTACATAGTGACCTGTCTCTACAATAATAATAATAAAGTTTTAATACTTGACAGCAATATTAGGAATTATTCAGAAATTCTTTATTATAGAATTTGTTACTTTACATGGGTGTTTGGCTCTCCAAAGTAAAAATTAAGTGTGATTCAATTTTAGGATTTTTCTATAACTTAGTTCCTTATGCCAGCAGTTCTCAAACTTCCTGGTCTCAGGTCTTCTTTATACTTGTAAAGGTTATTGGGGATCCCATAGTTCTTTATGTGGGTGGTTATGTCAATGCGTATTATAATAGAAATTAAAACAAAGATTTGTAAGTAACAAAAATAAACACATTAGCAGAATATCATTTTTATGGATTATTTAATTTTCTAAAAGCTAGTAAAAATGACATTTTTGCATTTTTATAATATAGACAGCTAAATTCTTATATCTACTTCTGCACTCAGTCTCGGGATTTTACACATGTTGTAATCTCTGGGATACTTTGTTTTATCCTCAAAATGAGAGTGATAGAATATTTTATTTACTAACTGAGCAGTGTCATTCTTATGCAGGCTGGAGTGTAGTGGACAATCATAGCTCACTGCAGCCTCAGCCGCCTGGGCTCAAGCAATCCTCCTGAGTTGCCTCCTGAGTAGCTGGGACTATAGGTGTGCGCCACCATACCCAACTCATTTTTTCTTTTTAATGTTTTTGTAGAGATGAGGTCTTGCTATACTGTCCAGGCTGATCTCAAACTCCTGGCCTAATGCTCTCCTCCCACCTTGACCTCCTAAAAGTGCTGGGATTACAGGCATGAGCCACCGTGCCCAGCCAGAATATTATTATTATTATGAAAAGACTTTGACCTAGTGGACCATCTGAAAAAACCACAGGGAATCCCAGGTCACCAGGGCCCTCTTTGAGACCATTTCTACACAGACGATGGCCTTATATGTTTATGTGTATATTGCTTAGTTTCACAAGGAATTGAAGCAGTCTGTATTACTATAATATAGTAAATAGAAACATTTAGAAATAAGAGGGAACTTATATTTTAGAATAGGATATGAAGTCTAGTAAAATGGACATTGCTTAACTAGTATTCTTAGCAAGTAGCAATTATTACTTTATTAGAATACAAATAAGGTTCATCCATATTCATTTGCCATATTATTAAATAAAAATTCTTTAAAAGCCCCATCATTTCTCCTTCACTTTAATTTTATTTTATTTTTTTGAATTGGAGTCTATCTGTTGCCCAGGCTATAGTACAGTGGCACGCTCACGGCCACTGCAGCTTTGAACTGCAGGGCTCAGGTGATCCTATCACCTTAGCCTTCCAAGTAACTGGAACTACAGACACATGTTACCATGCCCGGCTAATTTTTTATTTTTTTTTAATTGTAGAGACAAGGTCTCACCAAGTTGCCCAGGCTGGTCTCGAGCCCCTGAGCTCAGGCAATCTTCTCACCTCTGCCTCCCAAAGTGCTGGGATTACAGGCATGAGCCAGCATTCCCAGCTTGGCTTTTTTTCTTTTTAAGGAAATGGAGCCATTGGAATCAGTAAATTTATATTCAGTAAACACAGTAATGTGTCCAAGTATTTATTGCTTATAGTAAATTTTAGGGGAAAGTCTCTTAAGTAGTTAACATAAATACTGATAAGCCCTTTGCATTCATATTGTCATTTAACCCTCAGAATAGAAATGTTTGTATGATATAACCGCTTTTTCTACTCTTTCTATTTTCTTTTGTTTCTTTTTTTGCCTTGTTTTGTTTTGTTTGAGTCAGTCTCTCTCGCTCAAACTGGAGTGCAGTGACACATTCATGGCCATCACAGCCTCGCCCTGCTGAACTCAGGCGATTCTTCCACCTCAGCCTTCAAGTAGCTGGAAACACTGGCATGCGCCACCACACCCACCCAGCTAGTTTTTTGATTCATTGTATAGATGCACCATGTAGCTCAAGATGGTCTCGAACCAAGCACTCTTTCAAAGAAATAGTTCAGTCAGCCGGGCTTCATAGCTCACATTGTAATGCCAGCACCTTGGGAGGCAGAGGCAAGAGGATTGCCTGAGCTCAGGGGTTCGAGACCAGCTTGAGCAACATGGTGGGACCTCATCTCTACAACAAACCAAAAATTAGCCAGGCATGGTGGCGCATTCCTATGGTTCCAGCTACTTGGGCGAAAAGGATTGCCTGAGCTCAGTAAGTCCAGGCTGCAGTTGGCCATGAGCGTACCACTGCATTTCAGCCTGGGTGGGTGACAGAGTGAGACTCTGACTCAAAATAAATAAATAAATAAATTGTTAGTTCATTTTTCTAGTTGATAAGTATATAAAAAGTTGGGTAAATATGTATTATAATAGATGTATATACATATATTCAGAATACCCTTTCCAAAAAAAGTTTTGTTACTCTTTTCTAAATAAGGAGAACTTTTTTACACTTCTTACTATCAGACTGACATGTTTATAGTGTCTAACTACTATTCTTTCATGTGAAATTCTTTTCTGTAGCTGACTGGAAATACCGACATGCAGGATTGATGGCCTTATCTGCTATTGGTGAAGGGTGCCACCAGCAAATGGAAGGAATTCTCAATGAGATAGTAAATTTTGTTTTGCTTTTCCTTCAGGATCCTGTAAGTACCAGGACATGTTTGATTCATAGTTATTACCATTGTTTCACTTGGGAACCTATTGCCTGTTTTAATACAAGGAAATATATTCCAGCATCCAAGAGTAAGATATGCAGCCTGTAATGCTGTGGGACAGATGGCTACAGATTTTGCACCTGGTTTCCAAAAGAAATTTCATGAGAAGGTAAAAAGCAAGTCCTCAGACACTCAACTCAGACTTCAGGAGGAAGGATGGGCATTTCAGCACGTGTGCTTACTTGGTTCGTTTCACAGGTGATCGCGGCTCTGCTACAGACCATGGAAGACCAAGGCAATCAACGGGTACAGGCCCATGCAGCTGCTGCTCTCATTAACTTCACTGAAGACTGCCCCAAGTCGCTCCTTATTCCATACTTAGACAATTTGGTGAAACATCTGCATTCCATTATGGTACTTAAGCTTCAAGAGGTAAGTTTTAAGAATTTAAGCCCTCTGTTTACAGATTAATTTGGGTTGATTTGATGGGTAAGAACTGGGAAAAGAGGGGCTTTCAGCTTGACCATAAAGAACAGCAAGTTAAAGACAGGAATTCATTCTAAGCTATGAAATAATGAGTAGAATAATTCAGTCTTGGCCAGAGTCCAGGCCAGTAGCTGAAATTGGGAAAGATACAGCCTAATGGTAAGGTAAAATGAGTGCATGAATTGCCTTGAAAACAAGTTAGAGTCGTTTTTGAACTCTTAAACTTGGAGGAACCATTCTGTGTTCCTAAGTGCTGTAGGACGTGATAAAATAATTGTAGGAAGTGAGTGTGGTAGCATTGTGAGGAATAAACAAAAAGGGAGAAGAGTTATGGCAGGACCGCAAGACTGTCATTATCCAGGGAACGTAGATGGTAGTAGTGGAAATAAGGGAAAGAGGTAGTTCTAGAGACATTTCACAGGAAGCATCAACAGTTTGTTTTTGCCCAAATGAATTTAAAAAGATGAAAAAGAAGCAGGTAAAAAATGTTGACCATTCTCATCAGGGTGACAGAAACAGAGAAGATGTAGTCAACAACATTTTTGCTTTAAGTGTGTTGAATTTTTTAATATGGGCTGACTGTCTGAGTAGAAAATGGTTTATAGGTACAACTTAAGTAAGAGATGCAACCTGAAAACAACTGAGTGATATTAGTACAGTAGTGTATGAGAAAGATTACAGTAGTGTGTGAGAAAGATGTAGATAAGAAAAGCAAGAATTGAAGCTTGGGTTTTTGGGGTTTTCTTTTGTCAAATACAATGAAAATGAGTTGCTACTATAAAAATGAAATGAAAGTTAACAGCATATAAAACAAAAGACTTTTTTAAAGTATTGGATTCAACAGACATGAGCTTACTGTCAGATTTCTATAAAAGTTTCTAACACTCTCAATTCCTATACTTACTATGGACTAGTAACAAACAGTTCACAAGCCACAGTTTGCATAGCACTGGTGATTGATCTGAGAGCTAGGAGAAAAGCAAGTGCAGTGTCTCAGAAGCCAGAGAGAAGAATTTCAAAGGGGAGGGCAAAGTGTTCAGTGTCTGGTGATGGCAGACTAAAAACATAAGGGAAACATTCATGCATGTGAAGACAGGCAGGGGTGTATCCAAGTTAAAGGCAGATAGGTGGATTGGTTAAATCAGGAATCGATGGATCCAACATGACTTTGGATAGATGACTGTGGGGTAAGATCCTCTGTCTCCCTACCCTTTTCCCAGGGGGCCACCGTGTGGATTTTTTTAAGATGGAATGAGTTGCTGAGATGGGATGAGAGGAGGACAGTGTCTGTTAGTGGGAGTTGTACGAAGAGAAAGTGGCCTAGCACAGGAGGAAAGACATTCCTCTGAGACCAGCAGCACAGTCAAGACATGAAACGGGGCAGATGTTGAGATACAGAAGGGAATAGGATAATTTCTTTAAGACATGACAGAATTTGTAATACCAGGCGAAGAGCTCTCCTGAGTATGTGATTGTAGTTGATGATGGGAATGAAAAAATCTGGAGTAGTTACTGAGTCTGCTATGCGTAGCAATCAGAAATCACTTATTTATTTTTTTGAGTTGGAGTCTCACTCTGTCACCTAGGCTGGAGGGCAGTGGCATGCTCTTGGTCACCGCAGCCTCAACTTGCTGGGCAGGAAGCTGGAACTTCAGGCACATGCCACCACACCTGGCTAATTCTTTGATTTATTGTAGAGATAAGGTCTCACCAAGTTGCCCGGGCTGGTCTCAAGCCCCTGGACCCGGGCAACCCTCTCACCTCTGTCTCCCAAAGTAGGGTATTACAGGCATGAACCACCGTGTGCAGCATAGGAAGGAATTATTTTAAAATATTGCCAGGTGACAGCATGGGCCCAGCTGCAAACACCTAGAAAACATGTGTTATTAGCCAGGCCAGAGAACAGTGTAGGTCTTTGATGGAGAGAAAAGAGTCGTCACCAAGATGAGGAAACAGATGTTGGAGGGGAGGCAGCAGGGTTCCTTGGTGGGACCTTCTGGAAGGAGTTGGGTAGAAGCTAAAAGAAAGGGGCCAACAAGGAAATTTTCTCCGTGACGTGGTAGGACAGCACAAAATGTAGTAAGTGGTGGAAATCGGTGAAGAAAACATGAGTATGAAAGGTAGACATTAAGCTTGATGGACACAGAAAATGTAGAAGAATCTGTGTTTATATTCAAGAATCAGCTGTGCTTTGAGATAAAGCAGAAATGAATAAGAGATACTGGGGTGCTGTACTAACAGAAGAAAGAGTATCTCACATAAGTGGTTCAACATGGATTCTTTTTCTAGAAATTTTCTCCAAAACATATAGTCCCTGCCTCTGACTTCTAGAGGTGATTTCAGCTTACTATTTCAGAAAATCATTCAGGAATTTTAAGGGAGTAGTAAATTTCAGTATTTCAGCTTTTCATTTAGGAATTTGTGTTCTCCCTTTTAGTTGGTTCAGAAAGGCACCAAGTTAGTTTTGGAACAAGTTGTGACATCCATTGCATCCGTTGCGGATACTGCAGAAGAAAAATTTGTCCCCTACTATGATTTATTTATGCCATCACTGAAGCACATTGTTGAGAATGCGGTTCAAAAGGAACTCAGACTCCTGAGAGGAAAAACTATTGAATGCATCAGCCTCATTGGTCTGGCTGTTGGGAAGGAAAAAGTAAGTGATTTGAATTAAATTTACTATATGTAATTTGGCCACGGAGGCATTAAAAGTACTGTAGGGTTTTTTTACTTCTGATAAAAGGTGCTTGTTTTTTTTTTTCCTTCATTCTACTCTTTCACATTGTTCCTGTCTGATACATAAATAAATTATTGTCTTCATTTTTTTCATTGTGCATATTAAGATCTCTTCTTAATTCAGTTGGGTTGTTGATACCACCCCCTTTCCTGACCACACATACAGTGTATCTCGTGGGAGTCATGTGGAGCTCAGTGTTCATGTATAGTTCCTTTTAAGCTTGTGTTTGGAAACATGCCTATTAATGTTAATTCCTATCAATGTAAAAAATGCATCAAATTACTAAGGGCCATTGGACCAGTGCGTTTCTTCTCAACCAGCATCTCAGAATTATTGAAGCTAATTCAAAAGAAGTTTCTGTGTCACTGACCCCTGACACTCTGACCCACAGAACTGTCAGCATGGAATCTCTGTCTTGTCCTCTCCCAAATGAGTATCATTATTAACTTTTAAACTGTTTTCTGTGGGACACTAACCACATTGACCAGTTATATAAACATCAGTATGCTTTATACCAATAAAGCATTTCTGTGTTCCATACTCAATATATCTGGCTTTTATGTGGTTTCTAGATACTTTTGAGACACTGTCTGATTATACCATGGAGATTACTAGAACTGCACAGAGTTAAATGAAAATCCTATACAAAATCTCTGCAGTGAATTTTATGGAGCAATCTAGAATTTTCTTTCTAGATTTGAATTCAATTTTACTGCTTGAAAAATACTACATAAGCACTAAACCAATACCTAATACCATTAGAAATGTCTCTTTTGAGTCGGGGCCTCACTCTCAACCAGGCTGGACTACAGTGGCATGATCACACAGTTATGGCTACACATAGCCTCAATTTCCTGGGCTCAGGCGATCTTTCTGCCTCAATGTTTTTTTTGGTTTTTTTTTTTGTTTTTGGTAGAGACGGGGTCTCACTGTGTTGCCTAGGCTGGTATCGAACTCCTAGGCTCAAGCAGTCCTCTCACCTTGGCATCCCAAAGCATTGGAATTACAGGCATCAGCTACTGCACCTGGCCCTAGAAATATCTTTATATACTGCAATTCACTTTAACCTTAAGTGAAAAATTAATTTTTCTAGAAAGAACAGTAAGTCTGTTGCACTATAAATGAGAGCTTTTAGTATAATAGTTTTATCTGTGGCGGTTATAACCCATGCAGAAAATATTGTATACATTTTTTGGAAACATTTTGTTACTACATGGGAAATGAAATTAAATATCAGCAAGTGTCTCTGACTCAAAATACATTAGTAATGTTGGTGTTTTTTTCACATATTTTCCTCTAGTTCATGCAAGATGCATCAGATGTGATGCAGCTATTGTTAAAAACCCAGACAGACTTCAATGATATGGAAGATGATGACCCTCAGGTAAACAGCCTTAATGCATTTACCTTTACTCATTAATGAGTTGTAGACAGCACAAGGTTAAATGTACTGGAAAAAATGAGCGATAGGTTTCTTGAGTTGCTATTGACCCCTGGTGTCAGTGAAATTCTTCTGGTTTTCCTACTGCTTCTCAAAGCCATTTTTTTTTTCAGTCTGCTGTGGCCTGCTGTTTGTTTGACTCAGTTTTGATGCTTGTGGCTTCCGTCCTAGGCTCTCTCCTCATTCCCATGGAGAGAAATGTCATCGAAAGTCAGGGCTTCAGATTTCCTCTGTATGCTTGTGACTTCCAGATCTTTCTCCAGAATTCAAGGCTCATTTATCCATTCACTTACTGGACACCTCCATTTAGATGTCTCCTTACCCTTTGAGTATCTCGTGACTTCCCATCCCTTTCGTTAATACAGAACCCAACAGTCTCAGAGCATGCCATGCTCTCTTCTGTCTGCCTATGAACAAACATCCCGTTAGCTCAGAAGATGTGCCACTACCCCCCACCTCCCACATGTCCCAACATACTTATACACATCCTTGCCCAGCTCTCAATTTGTTGAGTTTTGTTGATGGGCAGTTACAACACTGTGTTGTTGTAGCATAAATATCTGTCATAATCTTTTTGAGTCGGAGTCTCACTCTGTTCCCCAGGCTGGGGTGTAGTAGCATGCTCACAACCACCACTGCAGCCTGGACCTGCTGGGCTCAAGCAATCTTTTCGACTCAGCCTTACAAGTAGCAGGAACTACAGGCATGTACCACCACACTTGGCTCATTTTTCTTGATTTATTGTAGAGATGAAGTCTCACCAAGTTGCCCAAGCTGGTCTTGAACCTGTGGGCTCAAGCAGTCCTCTCACCTCAGCCTCCCAAAGTGCTGGGATTATAGGCATGAGCCACCACACCCAACCCTCTGTCAAAATCTTAATGATATTCTCAACATCTAATATAACTAATTGTTGTATTATACAGCCTCACTGTAATTGTTTCCCATAACTTACTTAGGTAAACATAGCCTTTTGAAAAGAAAGCACGTTTTGTTTTTGTTGCTGTTTTATGTTGTGTTGTTGTTTTTTGTTTTTTGCTTTCTTTGCAAAATGACATACAAATACAAATATATATTTGTCTGTGTACAGAAATAAAGGCTAGAGACTGTTAACAGTAAGGGGTTGCGGGGACTGTAAGCCATAGGGTTTACCTTTACACCAACATGTAGTACAGTGCCTGATATGTGGAAAACACCCAATACACTCGGAATTAATGGACTTTATTTTTTAAATTAAAAATTTTAATAATAAATGGGTACCAGTCTGTTCATGTGTAATAGATTAAATAGTTAGGCAGACAGATAGATATTAGGAGTCAAAAATCACTTTCTACGTTACATGGATGATGAAATAGGGCCAGATTCTCTGTAGGTAATTTGTAGGTGATTAAGTGTATGTAAGCATAAATCTTTGTAAGCACAGAAGAGATCTCTGAAGTATACTCTGCCAATTAAGCAGAACATAACAGCTAAGAGAAAGATGTTTTGTTTCTTGGGTTTTAATAAGTGTTTAATGAGTAGAGTGCCAGGAAGTAAGGATACAAAGTCTGATAAAATGTTTCTGATTTCAAAATGTTAGTACCTAGGAGTTGACATGTTTGGTTTCTTTAGGTGATTCAGATGCTAAGAGAGAAAACAATATAATTGCTTCTTGAAAGGAAGAAAAGGACCAGGCAAAGTCTTGACCTTTTTTGCCTCTCCTGTTGTCCCTAACTCAATGTAAAGAAGAGACTTCACAGGAATTTTATTACTAATTCTGAACATTTTAAGTATATTACCTTAAAAATGTCCTTATTGCCATGAATATATTAATAAAATGTTTTTATAAATAGGGAAATGCTGTATTTATCCATCATTTTAATTTAAATTTTTTTTTCCAGATCTCTTACATGATCTCAGCTTGGGCCAGAATGTGCAAAATCCTTGGAAAAGAATTTCAGCAGTACCTTCCAGTAGTTATGGGGCCTTTAATGAAGACAGCTTCAATTAAGCCTGAAGTAGCCCTTTTAGATAGTAGGTGTCTTTACAAGGACATATCCATTGTAATATTTCCTTGTCTTGTTACTGTTTTTCATATGCATTTATTTTCTTCCCTGTTAATAGCCCAAGACATGGAGAATATGAGTGATGATGATGGTTGGGAATTTGTGAACCTTGGAGATCAGCAAAGTTTTGGTATTAAAACTGCGGGACTGGAAGAAAAATCAACTGCCTGCCAGATGTTGGTAAGAGATCACTGTTTTCACTAAACTTGATTTTACATCCTTTCATAATCTATTTATGTACATTTCCTAGGTATACTTTTAATCATTGCTAAATAAATTATTTTGAAGAACCAGGCTTGAGCACAGTGGCTCACGCCTGTAACCCCAGCACTTTGAGAGGCCAAGGCAGGATGATCGCCTGAACTCAGGAATTCGAGACTAGGCCAAGGCAGGATGATCACTTGAGCCCAGGAATTCGAGACTAGCTCCAGACCTCATCTCAACAAAAAATTAGCCAGATGTGATAGTGTGCACCTGTGGTTCCAGCTACCTAGGAGACTGAAGCAGGAGAATCACCTGAGTGCAGGAGTTCAGGAGTCATTATTGTGCCACTGAACTCTAGCCTGGGCAACAGAGTGAGACTCTGACTGAAAATTCTTTATGTATATGCTTAGTCTATAGTAATTGACTATGAAATATTTTTTGAACGAATGAACAAAAATGTGTTATGGTAGTAAAAGTAAACAAAACTGGTATTTCAGTTGTGTAAAAAAAATAGACATGGCAAGAAAATCGGTCATTATCTCTTATGGTAATGTGTGTGTGTGTTTTATGTTCTGAGTTTTCTTTTTGTTTTCTATTTGAGCATGTGTTTTAGAGAGTGAAGAGTAATATGTATTTTAAAAGTTAGAATTTGGAAATTATGGTCTATTACAAATTTAGCAGTGAAGTAAACTTAAATAAAAGTGACTTGGCCAAGAAGTTGAGGCTGTGGTGAGATATGATTGTGCCACCGCACTTCACCCTGGGCAACAGAGTGAGACCCTGACTCAAAAAAAGGACTTAAATTTTGCTTTGTATTAATAATATGTTACTGTATTCTCTTTAATAAGTGTATTTCTTGACTTTTCTTCAACACTTAATGCCTACAAATTAGAAACAATTTGGATTTTTCTGGTATTTTTTTCCCTTTCTCAACTGAAAAAAGCAAATACAAATACCATCTTTAAATAAAATTATTCAATCTTTTGAGCAGAATGAAGAGACTTTTTTTTTTAGTTGGAGTCTCACTGTCACCTAGGCAGGAGTGCCATGGCATGCTCATGGCCACTGCAGCCTTGACCTGCTGGACTCAGGCGCTCCTTCCACCTCCACCTTCCAAGTAGCTGGAGCTACAGGCATGCTCTACCACACCCAGCTAATTTTTTTATTTATTGTAGAGACAAGGTGTTCAGGCTGGTCTCGAAACCCTGGTCTCTCAGGCAGTCCTCTCACCTTGACCTCCCAAAGTACTGGGGTTACAGGCTTGAGCCACTGCGCCCGGCCTGAGACAATTGTTTAAAAGACAGCACTCTTTCTTTCACTGTCATATTGATTTTTTTAAAATATCAGATAACAAACCTATTTGCTGCAGATTTACAGAATAAGTGATACACTATAGTTAACTGAAATGTTTCAGGCTTTTTAATTTTTTTGGAATTACTTTTAGTCAAATGATTTATTTTGTTCAACATATTGCTGAAACTTTTGTTAAATTATTCCACACACAAGAAAAAAGATATGAATAATTCCAACCTTTGAATGACAATATTTACTACAATCATTTCATGGTCCTTCTCATTTTAAACTTCCTTTTAAGTTAGAAGACTAATTTGACAGTCCTGAATATGACTTTAAATGTAGTTCTGGTCAATATAAAACATTCTGTGGTCCTTACACTTTTGCTGTTTGCTAATAAATATTAATGCCTGGAAATTAACATGAACCTTGATTTCTTCTCCAATACTTTGACTTCAGGTTTGCTACGCTAAGGAGCTGAAGGAACGCTTTGTGGAGTACACCGAACAGGTTGTCAAACTGATGGTCCCGCTACTAAAATTCTACTTCCACGATGATATCCTGCAACTTTTGAACACAAAACATGTGAATTTAGTCAAACTGCAACTTCTTCAAGTATTAGGCATTGTGCTAACTGAGATCGACATCATCATGATTGATGTTTGCACTAACTAGTTTCAGGTGATTAACTTGGTGCTCTTCATGTGCCTTTGTTTTACCCTGTGCCAAAATCCTGAGAAAGAAAATGATACCCATCCTCTGGTTTCAGTTTTCTGTGAGCAAATGCTTCCAATTGTATGTAGTTGTTACTTTTCCCGCAAATCTTTCTGTAATGTTAAGAAAATAAGATCTTTTTTCACTGGGTTAGACACCCACTGATAATTCAACTTCCTGTTGCCGAGAGAAGCCTTCGTTTCAAATGAGGGTGGCACCTTTGGGAAGGAAGCATCTCCAAGTAAATCTGCATGATAATGTTTTCCTCCTCAATACAAAGATAGTTGAAATTAATATGTATAGTACCTTTTTATGCCTGTACACACACACAGACTTTTAGGTGGGTAAGATGAGGGCAGCCCGAGAGAGTGGTAAAGCCCAGACCCAAACCCAGATCTGTCTGCCTCCAAGGCCCTTTGCTGTGATTCCTCATACAGTATCCTGTAGTGGTGTCCTTTACGGAAGACAGCTTTTGCCCATCAGAGTCTTACTTCACAGGATGCCAGAGGTCATAAGCAGAATTGCTCATTAGAATAAGTTACAAAATCTTATTTGATCATTAGGATTAGATAGGGAGAG
Source organism: Carlito syrichta (assembly GCF_000164805.1). Classification (NCBI taxonomy): domain Eukaryota; kingdom Metazoa; phylum Chordata; class Mammalia; order Primates; family Tarsiidae; genus Carlito; species Carlito syrichta. Next base: position 680,505 of record NW_007259943.1, on the reverse strand, counting down.
GCAACTTAATCTTTATTGAAAACTGAAGAAGTTCTCAGTAGTTCCTTCAGGAAAATTATATTCGGTTACAGCTATTAGAAACGTGAATTACCTAAGTAAGGTGTGAGGTAGGCACATTTTGAGACTTGGCTTAGTGATCACAGGTCCCTTCACAGTCACTTTTGTGTTTGGGGCAGCATTTGGGCAGCAGGAGGCCCTTCACCCTGTCTGCCATTGGACTCATTCCTGTTTCATTGTGGGTGACAGAGGAGACAGGAGGTATGTCTCGTGGGCAGGGAGATTTTTATATTTTTATACACACTTTATATTTAACACGAGCTACTGGATAGCTGTCTTAGATAAATAGGAGTTGCCTAGCACTTCCATTAGGGCAGTGAATAACATTTAAGTGTGCAAAATGATAGGACATCTTTTGAGGTTCCTTGGTGATGGCATTTCCTTAACAAAGAAACGTGTTCGAGTGGCAGCAGCAGAATCCATGCCTCTTCTCTTGGAGTGTGCACGCGTCCGTGGTCCTGAGTATCTCACACAGATGTGGCATTTTATGTGTGATGCACTAATTAAGGCCATTGGCACAGAACCAGATTCAGAAGTCCTCTCCGAAATAATGCATTCTTTTGCAAAGGTGAATATTTTTCTCTTAAAGACTATGTATAAGGTTATATGTTCACTTAGTAGTCTTGCTAAATAAGTTTTTATATGCTATAGCATAAATTCTTTTTTTTAACTGAAAATGTTAATTCTGTTGTTTTAGTATTTTGATATTATTATTTTTGTTTAAGAGTAGGCACTGAAGAGAGGGTAAATCTGGAAGGCCATCATAGGTAGAGAGAATGATGTGGGCAAAGGCATGGAAACACACATTCTTTGGGAAAACAAGAAATCCTAAATACTCTAGTATTCCAGTTTTGATTGGTTGGTTTCTAATCCAACTGCAGAAGCTTGTGTATCATCTCCAGTCCCTGTCCTAGTCTCTTGCCTAAAGTGCTTTCTGTTTTGTTTTGTTTTTTTCCTTTGCTGTCTCTTACTTGTGCTGCTGAAATAGCTTCCCTTGGTCTACCCCAGACATCTCCTTTCTTTTCCTCCCAGTTCATTCTCCTTTTCTGAAGCACGATCTTGCTTTTCCCTGAGAGTTGCTTCCCTTTTCGTACTCACAGTGTCACTCCATTGCGCACAGCTCCATAGCTTGCTCCAAGCTTGGTTTAAAAATTCCTACATTTTTATGTAGACTCTTGCAATTCAGATTCTTTTGTTTTTCTGAAGAACAAAGAATGCATGCTTCCATGGCTTTGCCCATAGCATTCAGTCCACCTGTAATGCCCTTACAGGGCAGATGAACCCTTTCTTCAGTGTTCTCTTTGTGTGTTGTGTGTACAGAGTGTGGATGTCATAATTGTGTTCCTTAGCAGCTGACTTGTCTGTTCCATCTTTGAATCCCCCATATCTAGCATAACGCCTGGCATACAAGACATGCTCAGTAATGTTTAAAATAAAAATACTTTTTCTAATTCCTCTCTTTAAGATGCCATTACTCTAAATATAAACCAAACATACGCACATCATTAACCTTCTATGATATTGAACTGTGTTCATTTTTCCATGTGATTCTTACTGCAGTTCAGCTTTTGATTCCAAATACCCGTAATCATATGAGTTGCTTTCTTTCCTCAACTTCGTTAGTGCATTGAAGTAATGGGAGACGGATGTCTCAATAATGAACACTTTGAGGAACTGGGAGGTATACTGAAAGCAAAGCTTGAAGAACATTTTAAAAACCAGGAGTTGCGACAAGGTAAGTTTTGCATGTTTTTATTTCTGAACGTAATCCTTGACCATTTTGGTGATCATTTAAAAACATTTATTTGGGTGTGTTTTAGTTAAAAGACAAGATGAAGACTATGATGAACAGGTTGAAGAGTCACTACAAGATGAGGTAAATTATTCCCTTTGGAACTTAATTTACTTGACCATTTACATCTGAAAGGCTTACATACTTCAGTTTCTAATTTATTGGCCTGTCATTCTAACATATTATTAATAACCTTTAGCAGAAGAATCTGACATATTTGATTTCTTAATTTACAGAATAATTTGCAATTAAACAGATGTATCTTTTGGGTACTGTGTGCACATGTTGTTGTTATGCCTTGTTCCTCAAAACATCTTGCAGTTTTCTTAGTATTTTCTTTCACTTATTGCTCACGTCGACCGTTGGTATTTGGTGGTGCTCTTGCTGTTTTGAAGATGAGTGACCTCGAACTCCAGTGTTAAATGATTGCCCAGTCGCAGTGCTGACAGTCTGGGGCCTTCTTCACCACTTAGTTCTCTCATCAAACCACACAGCACCATCAATCATGTTTTACCATGTGTTAGAGCCTGGCATCTGGCATGTGTCTCGTGGTGAGCCTGTGCTAACAGGGCAGGTCATCCCAGTTCCCTGCAGCTGCTCACGTGCTGGTAGGCCCAAATGGCCACTCACAGGGGGACCCCAGTCTCCCGCCATTCCACCCCAAAATAAGGAAAAGGGACATGCGGCAAAAGCAAAAATAGCAAAAACACTTGCGTTTCAGAATTTAGAGCAAGTTTTCAATCTTCTATTTTAAATATGTTCCAAGGAATATCTTTGCACTAAGTGTAAAGTACTTGCCACATACCATTAACTTTCCATAGGCAGGGAAGAGATGTGGCACCCAATCTTTACAGTTACTTCAAGTTCAGACTCTTGATAGGCCCTTAAGACAAGAAAGAGAAATTAATTTTCTGCATTTTTAGATTTTTATACATGTTACTCTTGACAGTGGGATACCTTTTAATCCATATGGGTGTGTGTGTGTGTGTGCTTTATTTTTTAGGATGATAATGATGTTTATATTCTGACCAAAGTGTCAGATATTTTACACTCAATATTCAGTAGCTACAAGGAAAAGGTGTTACCATGGTTTGAACAGCTGCTTCCATTAATTGTCAACCTAATTGTAAGTGTTACCTCTCTTACAGTTATTTTGTATAGTTGACTGCAGTTCATTCATAGCAACATAAAGTCTTATACTTCAGATTAAAATGTCTCTGATATTATAATTTCTATATTGCACATCTTTAATTTTATCAAGTTTACTTAATTGCCCTATATATTATCTGACTCAGTATATGCATGAAGATTGCTAACTTGGTTCTCCATAGGCCAATTACTTTATAATACATTTGAAAGATGTACAAGTGATTTTTTTCATTATTTCAGATTACTTATTTACTGCTAAACTAATCAACGGAAACAGAATTATTGCATTTTCTTTCCACGGACCATGGATTATGGCTAATGGGATTATATATTTGGGTTTTTTTTTTTTAATGTTTTATATACTATATTTTAGAGCAGTTTTAGGTTCACAGTCAAATTGGGCAATCTCCTGCCCCTGTACCTCTGCCCCCACATGTGCATAGCCTCTCCCATGACCAGTGCCCCCTCCTAGAGTGTAATGTGGTATGGGTGGTATGCCCATTTGTTTCAATTTACTGATCTACATTGGCACATCATTATCTAACAACCTATGCATTCAATTTTTTAAAAATAAGTTATAAATTGACAGTTATCATCACATGTTTGGAGGTTTTTCTTTTTGGGCTTTCAATTTTTTAAAGACTGGGGTACACATAATTTAACCTGTCAAATTAAGGTATAAAGTTAGATCTTTGCAGCTCTTATTGTTGTACTTTTTAAATTTTTATTTATTTATTTATTTTTTTGAGTTGGAGTCTCACTCTGTTGCCCAGACTGGAGTGCAGTGGCCACTCCCGGCCACCGCAGCCTCGACCTGCTGGGCTCCAGCAATCCTTCCGCCTCAGCCTTCCAAGTAGCTGGAACTACAGGCACGCACTACCACGCCCAGCTAATTTTTTGATTTATTGTAGAGATGAGGTCTCGCCAAGTTGCCCAGGCGGGTCTCGAACTCGCGGGTTCAGGCAATCCACTCACCTCAGCCTCCCAAGGCACAGGATTACAGGCTGAGCCACCGAGCCCGGCTTGTTGTACTTTTAAAATATAGCATTACCATTGTATTTTGAGTCAGAGTCTCACTTTGTTGCCCAGGCTGGAGTGCAGTCACAGGATCACAGCTGCTGCAGCCTTGACCTGCTGGGCTCAGGCAATCTTTCTGCCTCAGCCTTCCAAGTTGGTGAAACTACAGGCACACACCACCATGCCTGGCTAATTTTTTTTTATTTTTTATAGAGATGAAGTTTCACCACGTTGCCCAGGCTGGTCTCAAATTCCTGAGCTCAGGCAATCCTCTCACCTCTACCTCCCAAAGTACTGGAATTACAGGCATGAGCCACCACACCTGGCTACCATTGTCTTTTGCAAAGTAAATTTATATACATTGCTGCTACTCTTATTTCTTATATATTATGAGAAATTAAGTACTGTGGGTTAATGAGCACTCTTAAATATGGAGATTGCTAGTCTCTCTGGGACTCTAAGTTGCTAAAGTAGTAGTGCTCCTGTACCTGCTAGGGCCATCTCCTCTTTGTTACCATTTTGTAACTTTTTCTTTAGTTTTAATCACATAAGTCTTTTAAATGTAAATTTCATTAAATCTCCATAGTAATTTGGATATCATTAGTAGCAAGAAGTGGTTGTTGTTATATTTTTTTTATTATTGCCTGTATCAGAAATACCAATGTAAGTAAATAGACTATAGTGAATCTTTATTTTGTATTCTTTATATACACCAGTATTTGAAGCTTAAAAGATAATCTCTTTTGTAGTGTCCACATAGACCATGGCCAGACAGACAATGGGGATTATGCATCTTTGATGATGTCATAGAACACTGTAGTCCAGCCTCATTTAAATATGCAGAATATTTCTTAAGGCCAATGCTCCAGTATGTATGTGACAACAGCCCGGAAGTCAGGCAAGCAGCCGCATATGGCCTGGGAGTCATGGCACAGTATGGTGGAGATAACTATCGCCCTTTTTGTACAGGTACTTTTGTTTATTCAGTTACATGCATTTACTTACAGACGTCCCCTTTATCAAACCTCATTTTTTCTACCACAGTTCCAAACATATGCCTATGTCTGCTGTAGTCTTCCCCCTTTTTGAAACACCTCATCTGTAGCACTTAGAATTTCATTATCATAGAAATGGAAATGAAATCTGAATGGAACCAAATCTCCACACCAACCTACCAGGGTGCATTTCATTTTGGATTTGGGGGTTATACCACAACCTTAGCATATATACTGGGGAATATAACTGAGCAGCCTTTAAAGCTGAGGTAGCCTTGGTTCATGAGCACTCTGAAATCTACCCATCTCTCCTGGTCTCCTGAGTTAGTAATGTACTAGTCTCCTGTCCATGCTGAGGTAAGCTCCCTTGTTACCATTCTGTACAATGTAACTAAAAAGATAAAACTTTCCATACACTTTAACATTTCTTCACTGTAATTGATAACCAGACCAAAGTAAAAGTATTTATGTTCATTTGCATGAAAATGAAGTTTTAACTGACCTTTCTTTAAATGCTTATTTTAGAAGCACTTCCACTGCTGGTAAGAGTTATTCAGTCTGCAGATACTAAGACCAAAGAAAATATCAATGCTACAGAGAACTGCATCTCAGCAGTAGGGAAAATCATGAAGTTCAAGCCTGACTGTGTAAACGTGGAAGAGGTCCTACCACACTGGTTATCTTGGCTTCCACTACATGAAGATAAAGAAGAAGCTGTTCAGACTTTCAATTATCTGTGTGACCTGATTGAAAGGTAAGAAAGCAGACTGACCTTATTTTTTTTTCCCTCCACAGAAAACAGTGCTTCCCGGCTTTTCTACCTTGGCATCAGCCTTTTTAGATTTAACCCATGGTCTCTGTGCACAATTCTTAGTTGTATAGGTTTATAATAATGCTGTCTTTATAGATCATGTTACAAAACCACATCACAGTTAGACTGCCTTTATGATACGATCTAATTTTGAGTAATTTATGGAATTAAATTCAACAGATGAGGCACTTTAGAGAATAATGGTTTAACAATGTTATCATCAAGCTTTCTGTTGCTCACCACACTTCTTATAGAACAAGGTTGAAATACAATATTAGTTAACATTATTTGACCATCTAAAATTCGGAGCTCTTTGGATTCAAGAATCGGTGGTAATAAGGACTGTGTACTAGAAAAGCCATCAGGATCTGGGCCTAGGCTCTGGAGTAATTAATGCTGTTTTATGCCCATGAGTGTTTCCAGGAAATGTAACAACTTGGGAGCTTTAGAAACTATCGAATTAAAGTCCTGTTCTCAAGTGTCTGTTTTTTTAAGTCCAGCTTCCCCTAAACATTAGTCAGATCTAGTCTCTGTCACTATTAAGTAGTATTTTTAAGTACTAAGTTCACAAATAAATCTAAAGGCTACAGCCACTGGAGTTTGTAGTGATAGACCAACAGACATATTCTTCTATGCCTGGTTAAGTTCAGGTTCACAGAAATAATATGTTTGAGTCTTCCCACTAAGGATATTGTTAAGATGTGGAACAGCCATCCTACAGACTACACACTACCACACTCCCTGTTCCTGCATCTGAAACAACCAGTTCTCACTCATGCTGTTTGATAATTTCTTTTTAAAAAGATGTTTCTGAAATTCTCTTGACGACAAAGATAAGAATTCTACTTACATTTACTATTACTACTTATATTTACTATTACGTTTCTATTAAAATGCCTGTAATTTATTTCCCAGCTTACTCTTAAAATATTCATATGACCCTTTTGAACTTTAGGTTTATTTTAGAAACCATTTTACAGTAGCAAAATAAAATTTGTGTTAAGAAACTATTATTGGTAATATCTTGTTTTTTAAAAATACATCATCAATTATTTGTAAAGCACTTAGAGCATTCTGCTGTATGGCCCTTGACACAGTCCTGAGGAATGAGCCCAGTTCTTTTTTTGTTTGTTTTTTTTTGGAGTTGGAGTCCCACTCTGTGGCTCAGGCTGGAGTGCAATGGCATGCTCACAGCCACCGCAGCCAACAACCTGCTTGGTTCAGACGATCCTTCTGCCTCAGCCTTCCAAGTAGCTGGATCCAAAGGCATGCGTCACCATGCCCGGCTAATTCTTTGATTTATTGTGGAGACGAGATCTCGCCATATTGCCCAGGCTGGTTTCAAACCCCTGGGCTCAGGCAATCCTCTCCTCCGCCTTCCAAAGTGCTGTGGTTACAGGTGTGAGCCATCACACCTGGCTTGTATTTTTTTATAGGGAAAAACTGAAGGGCTAATACATGAGATTGGCTGGTTTTCTTCCTACTAAACTTAAGGGACAGATTTTTTTTTTTTGGGTCAGAATCTTACTTTGTCACCCAGGCTAGAGTACAGTGGCACTGTCACAGCCATCACAGCCTTGACCTGCTAGGCTCAGGCGATTCTTCTGCCTCAGCCTTCCAAATTGCTGGAACTATAGGAATGTGCCACCACGCCCAGCTGATTTTTTTATTTTGAGACCTGGACTCAAGCAATCCTCTTGCCTCTCTGCCTCCCAAAGTGCTGGGATTACAGGCATGAGCCACCATGCCCGGCCAGGACAGTTGATTCTACAGAGACCTGATAACAAAATTCAGTGTTGGAGGAAGTGTATAAAGTGTGAGAGCTGAAGTGACTTCCTATACAATTTCATTGATCAGGGTTTTCTTCTCTTTTGTCAGTAATCACCCAATTGTTCTTGGCCCAAATAATACCAACCTGCCCAAAATATTCAGTATAATTGCAGAAGGAGAAATGCATGAGGCAATTAAACATGACGACCCTTGTGCCAAACGTCTGGCTAATGTAGTTCGTCAAGTACAGGTAATTGGGAAAGGGAAATTAACCTTTTTTTTTCCTGGCTTTCCTCCTATATCCTCTAGGTTCATCTAACAAGATATGGAAATTTCAGTTTTGTATTCTTTTGTCTCTAAGCCTCAAATGGACTATACATAATAGACTCCTTCAATGTGTTCTTATTATTTGTTAGAACTAAAACCTTCATCTTAAATTGGAGGCATTTTGAACCTCCCAGTTAGTGCTTGATACATGCTCATTATGTGTAGTTTTTCTGCCTATCTGGAAAAAAGGAGATTTAGTAAGTTGTCACATATCAAAACATTTTTAGTGGCTTTTTACTTTCTTAAATTCCTGTGGTTATGGGTTACTGTAAGGTGTCATCTGCTTAGTATAGCTTTATCAATGGAGAACTGAAGAAAACTAACTGCAAATGAAATGAACTTTAAAGAAACAGATTTCTTTTACAATGCTGTTCATCAAACAGCTACCTAGAGAGAAGGTATTTTGGCATTATTACAGTCTAACTATAACGACTCTTGAAGTCCTTCTACACGAGCATTTCGCCATGTCTAATCTGTGACAATATTTCTCTCCCTAGACTTCTGGAGGATTGTGGACTGAGTGCATAGCCCAGCTCAGTCCCGAGCAGCAGGCCGCCATACAGGAGCTCCTGAACTCTGCGTGAAGGGCCTTAATATCACGCACCACAAAACTAACTCCAAATAAACGTTACCCTTTTGTTTAGGTTTCTTTGTTTTGTTTTTGAGCAAAAAGAGAACGGTAGTGTTGTGTGTAGGCCATTCTTCTGGAGAGCCACAAGCAGGAAGAGCCAGAGCCGCGTCGCGAAGGGGAGTTTCCGTGAATTTCTACCAGAGCACTGAAGGAGTTTCCTGTAAGCCCTGCAATAGCACTGAAGAGTATTTTTCTATTGGTATAACCCACCCAGGTGAAGGGGGAAAGGAAATAAAATTAATTTTTCTCGTTAGACATAAGGAAACGTAAGGAAAAACAGCTTTAAGAACAGTTACTCAATGTAGATGTGTGTTCAAACAAATCACTATCCACCTAGTATTCATTCTGTTAACAGGAGTGAGTCTTTCTGTAGGGTAGAAAGAAACCTTCTACCCAGCAAACCAGTAGATCCAAAAGTTCCAAAAAACTGATGATAAACTACAAGCATGGAGATGTCATATTTGATGTCACCTCTGTTTCTTTTCCCCAAAAGGCTCACACAGTGACTCAATTTGGAAGCTTTCCGGCTTCCAGCCCTTGAATGTGAAGTGTCGTTGGCATGTCTGGCCGTAGTCTCTCATCCACTCCTCAATAAACAACGTTGAATGCAAAAGAGGCTTGTGTAGAAATTCAGTACTGTCTGGCTTGGATTCATTTTATGTTTTTAAGACAAGAATGATCTAATATTTTTTTAAAGTAATAGCTGTCAGTAATAGCTGAATGTTTTTTCCCCTAATATTTTTCTTGTACAATTCCAAATTAAAAGCATCTATTTCTTGCCATCTTCCACTAAGCTATGATACCTAGTGCATTCGCAATTGGTGTTCTTTTTAAGATTTGCAAATTTCAACCAATTTTTTTTTTTTTTTATGGGATTGTTCTGGTTAGATCAGAAAGATTTGGCTCGGTATTTTCATTGCAAATTGTAATTCCTTTAGAGCCACACACAACTTTTGAACTTTTAATTTTATAGTAAGTATTATGGCTTAAAATTATTTACTGAAAATTTCAGTAAAATGTGTGAATGTTTTTTTCTTTATGTATTAACCTCATAGCAGTAAATTACTTGCTGTTGTTTCTTTAAATAATTTTTCTAAGGGATCTTAATAGATTTCTGTTGAAAACTCCAGTGTTAACATTTTTATAGTTTGTACTAAATTTAACCGTGATATAAAAATGAATTTTATGCATAGATCAGAATTTTAAATTAAAGGCTTTTTCTTTAAATGATTTGCATTACTTTATTAAAACTAAATCTGAAATGGAATAGAAAATAGAATGGGTTCTATATAGATGGCTTACTTGTTGGCAAATACCCCCCACATATATTCTCAGTTTGCAGCATGACACCACTGGCCTGGAGGCTTCTGTGTCTGGCAGAACAACAAACTGAATGACTTCAGCAGCACAGTCACTGCTTGCAGTGGATACCTGTGGAGCTCTTGTATGTGGTTGGTAATATTTGGAGCTGCTTTATAACCCCGTATTCCTTTCTGTGAGAGAGAAAATGGGAATGGGGTTTAAAATGTGTCAGAACAACTCCTTTCTGCTTTTTTATGTAGAATGGGGTCTGGAAAGCCAATTCATGTACTGATGCCAATCAGCTGGAGCAATGTAGGCTTTGTTTCTTATTTAAATTATTGCTCACTTGCAGAAAAGGAGTATTTAAAACACGGCACGCCTGCCAGAGTTCAGATGGCAGTGTGGTCAGAACATGTTCTTTGGGGAGAACCTAGCATTTGCTGAGCACTGTGCTAAGCACTTTGGGAGCAAGAACCTACCTTTCAGTTTAAACCCCAATGGGCTAGTCAGGAAATGTAACTGTAGCAAGGTCCTGAGATCCCCGATTGACATGCTCTAACAGGTGCACGCCAGTCAAGTGCAGGCTGACCACTTCTCCTTGACAGCAGCAGAAAAGCAAAGGGATCAATTGGAGTTGAATCAGGTTAATAGGGAAGCTTGCTATATAGGCTATTTGTGTGACATGATCCCGAAACCCCAGGGCTCAGAACTAAGATGTTCTGTGAACTAACAATTCTTCGATGACCTGAGAAATATTTTTTCTTCCTCCCCACGCCCCCCGACCCCCCGGTCCCCCAGAGAAACATTTTTAATACCTCATTCAGTCTATGCAAGATGAAAATGTGTGGGGTTTTTCTTGACTTTTGTACCAGATTTAGTGGTCTTGCGTGTCAGCAAGTAATGATATGTTGTTTATGAATCCAAGCTATTTCTGGAGAGGGGAAAAAAATGTGTGGCTGTTAAATTTTCTGGGAATTTTGTAGCAACGGAATAAGTTACATGCACAAGTGTTAGAAACTTTTAGCATAACTCAATTTGGGGTATTTTTTAAATGCTGTAAATTTAAAGATAAGTAAAATTGTCTTAAAGCTAATTTGACACTTTTGTAATTGAGAGACAACTTGATCATAACTCTGGAGTTGTAGTTTGGCGGAGCCATCAGTAATTACATAAGCAAATAAACATTCTTGATGCACCTGGTCTGAAAATAAATAGGGGGGGTGCATATTTACAGTCTTGTAAGCATTATATTTCTGTGATCTTGAATGAATGCCTAAAGGCCAATTGAGAAGAGGCTTCAGAGCTAGCTCAATGTTTTACTTCATACTTCATTCTGCCTAGGGCCTATTGTTTCACAGAAATCACTTTGCTTCAGTTAACCTTCTTTGCCACAGAGCCCAAACCTGCCATGTTTGATTTTCCTAAGCAGATTTTTTTTCTTGGCCCTAAAAGTGTGATTACCACTATTTTAGAAGAAGAAAGTGAATTACATGCAAGGTACACACATCAAACCTGGGTATAGGCTTGGATTTTTGTTTCTGCCACTTGAAACTTTTGAAGAGAGTTTTGTTTTTTTTTTAACAGATTGGTAGAAAATGTAAAGGCTGCAGCCTTATCTGATCCTGTGATCTTGAGGAACATCTTGAAAAAAGATCATGGTATGTCATGGTTAAGACCAGCAGTTGACAAACTTGTTCTGTAAAATAATAGAATATTTTAGGCTTTACAGGCCATAGAATCTTTGTCATGGCTTCTTAGCTTAGCCATTGTAATGCAAAAGCAGCTGTACACAATACTAAGCAAATGGGTTTAGCTGTATCCTGGTAAAGCTTTACAAAAGCAAGCTGGCCATAGCTTGCTAACCTTTGGATAAAATCATTGAGTCTAGCACATACTCAGATTACCTAACCTCTGATTACCTTCGTTTTCTTCTCTAAAATGGTAGAAGAAGAGTAGTACCTACCTTATAGAAAATTTAGATGGATTTAGAATTTTAAAAGGCACAGTAAGTGTTGTCTGTCATTGCCTAAGTTCTATTAAAACTGCAAAACATTTAAGCAAAAACTTTTCCCCAAGTTCTCTGATTAGCCTCAGCATTGGGAGGAAGCCTGGAACACAGAATTGGGAAGTGTTGCAAAGCTGATGAAGTTGTGCCTTAAGCATATTTGGCTCATGTGGATATTGAATTTACTTGGCCCTATTTGGTGGCTGAAGATGCCTGATCTTCATATGACATAGCGCCTAAATGCACCCAGTTGCCTCATTTGGAACCTAAACAAGCAGCAGTTTGTCCCTACAGGGAGAAGACATTCAGATGAACTTAACTGCCAGAGCTTGTTTGTTCTGTATCCTTAACTCTAGGTCACCAGGGACTCAAGCACCTGTGCCAACCATGGACCTGGCCCCCTGTAGGATGGGGTCACTATCGAGGCTGTGTACAGGAACAGGAAGCTGGAAGGCTTGGCCCCTGAGTTCACGCTTCCTGCCCCACAGCTTCCTAGCTCAGACCTCTTGACGAGCTCCTTAATCTCATGTGTAAAACAAAGTTAACAGTTACTACATGGGATGGATGTAAAGCTTAAATTAGTGTATGTAAAAGTACCCAGAACAGTTTTTAACGTTGTAGGTTCCCTGTTACAAGTACATGTGCCTGAAAAGATGGAAGTAAATTTGGATAGCATCTGTTTTAACTAGTGTCAGCCTAAATAACAATATCTCAGATGTGTGTTTGGGAATAGAGCATTGCTATGGAACTACACATGCCATAGTGAACTGCATATTCAGGAACGTAAAGGAAGACAAAGCTGAAGGGAAAAGTGAAAAATTGCATGATTGTTTTGAGATAATTATCCTTGGCTACAAAGATCAGTGACAAGGGTGACACCAGTCCAAAGCTGGGCAAGCAGTTGCAGGGCAGATGTGCTTCAATAAGGTTATAATGGCCCGTGTGCAAGGTTGTGGTTTTCATGGTCTTTGATTATTGGGCCTACAAGTTTGAGAACTCTCTTCGTGGCCTATTTGTCAGGGTTTTTCTTAACATTAGTGGCTCCGTTTTGATTCTGACAGCTTTCACACTAATTATGTCACAAAACATGCGCACCATGGAAAATAGAATTTGAAAATTAAGCGATGTGACCAAAACTATGCTAGGCTTGCATGATTCAGGACTGAGTAAAACATAGTCTCCACTAAAGGGAACACATAATTACATTACTGTGGAAAAGCAGATTATGAAGAAATCAGGTAAATTGCAACTAATTCATTTACTTAATACTGCAGATAGAATGTGCTTTGAGTGACCTCAATTTAGTCATTATAGCAAGCCACACCAGAGACAAAAATGCATACACTCTAGTCATTGAGGAAACTGTCCCTGAGTTGAGGCATTCTATCCAGTCTCGCCACCCATAGGCAGGGCTGTCACAGAGGCAACCCAGAGTGGAGCATTGGTTAGGAAGGTCACAGCATGTGCTGCCTTACAAAGGGGGGAGCCAGACAGGCAGAAAGCCAGGAAGGTCTGGTCTTACAAACCGTTAAACCCAACCCAGGATCCTTCCCAAGGGGAATATTGCTGTGAAACTGTCTCCTAGTTAAGTTACGATTTAGGTTGACAATGAAGCCAGACGATACCAGAATTATTTGTAGCCCACTCAGAAAGTTGGCGCCAGCCCCCAAGTATAGTTTACTGTCTTGTTTTATTTATACCCAGAACTCTCCTAATGGGGCAGGAGGGGTGTTTTGGGTTTTGCTTTTGGTGTGTCTATTCCTGTCCCAACTGAGTGCTGCTGCTGCTGCCAAGCCTCACACTTCCAGGTTTGCTCAAACCCATCTCGGATTTTGGTATTCACTGAAATGTTTTATGTAGTTTTAGGAGTTTTGCTATTAAAGTCCCCTTTATTTTAAATAGTGACGATGAAAATATTGAAAGCACAGTTATGCTTTTATTAGTGTTTTTTAATTTTTTTAAAAAAGTTTATTACTGAAGGGTCAAAAAAGATAGTTCTATTTGTTTTTTTTGTTGTTTTTGTTTTTGAGTCTGGGTCTCTGTCTTCCAGGCTGGACTGCACAATGATAGCTCACCACAGCCTCGAACTCCTGAGCTCAGTTAATCCTCTCACCTTAGCCTCCCGAGTAGCAGGGACTGCAGGCATACAGCACCATGCCCAGCTAATTTTTTAAGTGTTTTTTAGAGGTGAGGTCTTGCTATGTTGTCCAGGCTGGTCTTGAACTGGGCTTGACCAGTCCTCCGACCCCGGCCTCTCATAGTGCTAAGATTACTGGCATGAGCCACTTTGCCCGAACAAGTTAGTTCTCTTAGAAGAAAAATACAGCCCATCAGTATTTTGAGTGTTCTTGAATTGGTTCTCAAGGGAAAGGGCTGCTGCTACTATAAATGACCAATAAGGCAAAAGACAAAAAGGTCACATTGTAGCTGATATTTCTAAGAGAGTAAAAATACCCAATAGCAACGCTGATAGGGAGACTCATCATGGATTGAGGTGATTCCTGGAATCGGGTCTATGGAGAGCAACGCCTATCCTGAGCAGCGGGAGCCAAGTTGCCAAAGCCAGTGCACGGGGGGGACTTGACACCCAAGAGCCCTTTGCTCCTCCCCTGCAGAGATGAAAACCTCAAGAGACTGGGCTGAGCTGGGGACAGTGTCTTGCAGGCTGTGGTCACCCGTCCAGTTAATTCAGCACAGGCAGTGAGTGAGGGGCCTGCACTGGCCTTCAGGGACACCACTCGCAGGAAGCCATGCCTTCCTGCAACAAAAACCTGACTCCCCTGCAGTGAGGACTCCAGGAAGTCGTTCTCAGAAGCGGGGCAGAGCTGGAGGGATGGCAGATGGGACAATTCAACTCTGTCACCCAATTCTAAAGGTCCCTTCCTCCCAAAGTCCCCAGCAGACTCCTTCCCTGCAGGAGCCCCATGCTCACAGGCTCTACTGTTTCCAAAGCCTTTTGTCTCGGCCTGCAGGTAAGGAGCTGTTTTTCCTTCCTGCTTCTACTTGGTGGCACAAGGAGCACATTTGGTCCTTCCCTGGCCCCATTCCTCCCCAAACACACCATCTCAGCAGGGCCATCTCTGCAAACGATCTAGAAGAGTATCTTTGGTGTTCTGGTGGTTTCCTCAGGTGTGTGTGTGGTGGAGAGTGCAGGTGAGAAATGGAAGAATGTAACTCAAGTCTGGACACCGGCGGTGGCCATGACAGTGACAGCTGCACCAGGCCCCGGGGATCAGCATCCCCCGCCCTGACAAAAAAGTTCCCAAAACCGACTGGGCTCAGTGGCTCAGCCTGTAATCCCACGCTTTGGGAGGCCGAGGTGAGTGAATTGCCTGAGGCCGCGAGTTCAAGACCCGCCTGGTCAACTTGGCGATAGCTCATGTCAACAATAAATCACAAAAAAAAAATTAGCCGGGCGTAGCACGCGCCTGTAGTTCCAGCTACTTGGAAGGCTGAGGCAGAAGGATTGCTGGAGCCCAGCAGGTCGAGGCTGTGGTGGCCAGAACCTTTTTGCTTGAATGTAACTCACAGCCTCTTCTGGAAGGAAATTAGCATTCATGATGAAATGCATAAATGTCTTTCTGATGACTGTGTCAGGTGACAAATTGTTCTGAGAAACCATTCCCCCACCTGGGTAACCCAGCCTGTCTTCTTTAACCAGACATTTGGGGTTGTTCTTTTTTTATAAGTTAACGTGATTAATAACAACCCCCCCCCCTTTTTTGCCTCTGAAATGTCTCTACTGCAAAAGAAATCTTTGAGGTGCCCTTGCAGTAAACTTATAACCCTCCATAACTAAATTGTCTGAAAAGGGTGTTTTTGTTTCTTGTTGTTTTAACATTCTCCCCAGAAAGATTATCAATGCTTATATAGCCTTCCAGTGTTATAAATATTCAGGTGATTTCTTGGAATAAAAGATCGTTTGGGCTAGGAATTTATTACCCATATTTAACTGCGTTGAAGAAGGAGGTTAAATATCTTTTGCCCTTTCCAATAAATGCCAACATATAACGTGGGATGCCCTCCCAAGTACTGGCTATCATCAAAATGTTAAAAATAACATCATCACACTGAGTTACAATTTCTTCCTCAGCTAAGCAGCAGTGGGCTAAACATCCTTTATTTTTTATATTATTTTTTGAGTCAGCGTCTCTGTCACAGGCTGTAGTGCAGTGGCACGCTCACAGCCACCACAGCCTTGATCTGCTGGTTTAGGACTTTCAACTAACTGGAACCACAGTCGTGCGCCACCACACCCGGCTACTTTTTTGATGTAGAGATGAAGTCTTCCCAAGCTGCTCCGTCTGGTCTCGAACCCCTGAGCTCAGGCAGTCCTCTCTCCTCCACCTCCCAAAGTGCTGGGATTCTAGGCATGAGCCACCGTGCCCAGCACAACATTCTTTTATTAACTCAGCACAGAGCATTCCATTCTCATTGGGGAGCAGATTTTTCGGTATGCATTTTTATAAATTCAGTTATCATAACGATCATTTATCTCATTTTATGTTTTGATATTTAACAACATTGTTCTGTTGCTAAACATTTATATTGTGGTTACCCTCTTTATGGCAAATGATACCAGTTTTTCATGTGTGATGATTACTTAAAATTTTCTTTTAAAACACTTCAAAAAAATAAAAGTCAGTGAATTGATTTTTTAAAAATTATGATATAAGCAGATGCAGTTTTGAGGATGTGGCAAGGATGATGCAGATGGTACTGGTTACCAAAGTTCCAGAAATACCTTTTCTTGGCAGAGGTCAGCAATGTGATCGTATATTTTTGAGAAGTTTTGTTCTGCTAAGTTATTTATAAGAAATACAGCCGGGCTCGGTGGCTCAGCCTGTAATCCCGCGCCTTTGGGAGGCTGAGGTGAGTGGATTCCCTGAGCCCACGGGTTCGAGACCCGA
>NW_007259943.1:657528-663465 GCF_000164805.1 Carlito syrichta | reverse complement strand
ACCTGAGCCCAGCAGGTCAAGGCTGTGGTAGCCATGAGTGTGCCACTGCACTCCAGCCTGGGCGACAGAGTGAAACTCCAACTCAAAAAAAAAAAAAGAAAGGAAGAAATACAATGGTTCTGTCAGGTTAGAGAAACAAAACTCAGTCAGCAAGAAAATATGGCTCAGCCCGCCCTGTTCATGAAACAATCACTCCTCAGCCGGGCCCCAGCACTTGACGTTCCACTGTCTCTCTGAGTTTGCCCACTCTAGATAACCAAATTTAAGTGGAATCATGTAGTATTTGTCTTTGTGTCTAGTTTAGTTCACTTAGTATGATGTCCTCAAGTTTCATCCTGTTACAACATGGACCAAAACTTCCTTTTAAAAACTGAATATATGACCTTTTTTTTTCCTCTCCCTTCTAACAGTTTGAGACCAGCCTGGGCAACATGGCGAGACCGGGCATGGTGGCACATGCTTGTAATTCCAGCTACTTGGAAAGCTAAGATTGAAGGATCTCCTGAGTCCAGCAGGTTGAGGCTGCAGTGGCCATGATCATGCCACTGCTCACCAGCCTGGACAATAGAGTGAGACTCCAACTCAAAAGAATACATATTTATTACAACAAGTTTTAGCGAATCAATTTGGTAAATTCAGATATTGGACAGTGAACCAAACTGATCTTTTAGCAACATGACTTTTGGCAAATTGATTTTTTTGATAAATCAGCCCCACTCTTATGCTTCACTCCAGCCTGGCTCAAAAATCATTTTTGTTACCATTATTCTAAGCTGATAAGTGCTCTTAAAGATCACAGGAAGCTCTTAACTATGTTCCTGGTGGCATGGGTCTCAGAAGCAATATAGAAAAGAAATTTGACGTTTGTTTCCAACTGGCCTCTGCAGAAATGCTTGATGAACTTGGACAGCAGAAGCCAGACGCAGGGGGAGAGAGCATGGACCTTGCCCAGCAGCAAAGCAAAGGTGTCAGAGGGAGAAGATTCTGGTTTCTGAGCTGAACTCAGCCTCCTCCCCTAGCCTCACTCTGACTCTGGTGAGAAAACTGAAAAGGGAGAGCTGTAGAAAGTTCCATGGGGCCCTGCCTTAGGGAAAACCGTCTCGAACTGTGCTTTCCGTTGCTCTCATGCACCATAACCACCAACACTAAAGACTTATGTGACCAAACGTAGGGGTTCTCCCCCGTTGCCAAGCAGTGGACCTCAGCTGGGCTTCCTCTCATTCAATTCCGACACTGTCTACCTAGAGACAGTGTCAGATGACACAAGGCAAGGGCTTAGTCTCACAAGACTGCCCCTCCCACCCTGGTACCAGTCGCAAGGCTGGATCTCCAGATCTTCTGACCCACTGGTTTAAGTTAGTATTCCCACGACCCCTGTTTTGCGTTCAATTAATTTGCTGGAGCAACTCACAGAACTCAGGGAAATACTTCCCTTATTGGTTTATTATAAAGGATATTACAAAAGATACAGATGAAGGGATGCTCAGGGCAAGGTAAAAGGGAAAGTGCAGAGCTCCCGAGCCCTCCCTGAATGTGCTGCCCTCCAGAAACCACCATGTGTTCAGCTCTTCGGAAGCTTCCTAACCCTGTCCTCTTGGGTTTTTATGGAGGCCTCATGACATTGGCCTGATTGACAGCCATGTAGAAACGTGATTGGACAGAAAGCGCCTGATCTAAACCCAGCAAGGCTTGTCTGTTCAAACTCTTCCTGGCCTCTCTGTGCAGCATTCCTTCATCTAGGGTGGGGGGCAGTACCCTCTCTGGAAGGAGGAACTTTTGACCCACTATCAGTTGAGAGTCCTGCCTTGGGCAGGTGAAAGGAGGTCAGGAGAGGGTCCAAGAGAGATGCCATCTCCTGCGTCTGCTGCTGAGGCCTGAAGCACCCCAGCATTAACAGAAGACTATAACGATGGGTATGGGAGTTATGAGCTGGGGACCGTGGATGAAAACCAATACATACATGCTCATAACATCACAGGCCCTTTCTACATAAGCAGGACACAAGAAAGGCAAAACATTCCTCTTCCTGCTAGAGAAACAAGTGACTGCCAGAGAGCCAGAGGCGGTGACAAGGAGTGCCAGGAGACAGCCCCCGTCAACCCAGACACAGCCCCTCACCCCAAGTTGTGTGCCCACTTGGCTGCGGATGGGCCAGTGTTCTTGTGCAGGCCTGTGTCAGTGCCACATTCTGCACGGGCCACGGGGAGCACATGACAGTGGCTCAGGCAGTTGTCCCTATGAGGAGGAAGGAACGATGGGCAGCACAGGCATTCCCTGTTTGGAGGAGAACGACAGGTCCCACTATGCAGTAGCAGGTGATGGCAGACAGGAGGATAAACAAGTTCCGGGTGGGAGGGTCCCCACTCTCTACCCCTGCTCCGCAACCACCCTAAATGGCCAAGAACAGGAAGGGCCCAGGTCTAAACAGGGAAGTGCCTTTGAATCAGCTGACATTAAGGGTCAACTGATGGGGTGACATTACCTAGTACTACTGAGGTTGTAGTGGACATTGTTGTGTCCACCAGATCCTCAGGAATCGTGGAAGGCGGGGCGATACAAAAGATAAAATCCACCATTTCTGCTATTTTCTTTCATTTTTGTTTTTGAGTTGGAGTCTCTGTGGCTCAGGCTGGAGTACAGTGGCACACTCATGGCCACTCCAGCGTCAGCCTGCTGGGTTCCGGTGATCCTTCCGCCTCAGCCTTCCAAGCAGCTGGAACTACAGGTACACACTACCATGCCCAGCTAATTTTTTATTTATTGTAGGATGAGTTCTCACCAAGTTGCCTGGGCTGGTCTCGAACCCATGAGCTCAGGCAATCCACTTGCCTTGGCCTCCCAAAGTGCTGGGATTACAGACTGGGCCATCTGCTATTTTCAGGTGTACAATTCAGTGGTTTTCATTGCATTCATGATGTTGTACAACCATCACCATCCTCCGTCTCCCAAACTTTTTCATCACCCCACACAGACACTCTGTACCCATGAAATAATCACGCCTTGTCCCTGCTTCCCCAGCCCCTGGCAAGCACCTTTCTCCTTTATGCCTCCATGAATGTGACTTTTCTAAGTAGCTCCTGTTGTTACCAGCAGGGTTTGTTCTGCCTGCCCATAGCAGGCCAATCGCTGTGGCAACAGGTTTTGCAAAAGAGAAAATATTTTATTCGCAAGGCTGTTGTGCGAGGTAATGAGAGAACAAATCGCAAATCCACCTCCCCTAGAAAGGGGCTTGGCGGGGGGTACTAATGGGATAGAAAGTGCGGTGGTTTAAAGTGTGGGGAAAAGGGGTTGGCAGGTAGGAAAGATGAGGCCATTGGGGTTTCTGGTAAGTGTAATTGAGCTACATGGCTCTTCATAGGACACCTGTTAAGAAAATGGCAGCGTTCACTTGACATAAGGGTAGAGGTTTCAAAAAGTCACTCTTTAGGCACCCACACAGGCCCAGTTGAAGGGTCATCAGTGGCCTCAACTGGCTTGAACCGGGCAAGAGCTGCCCCCTATTTCCTAAAAAACAACTTTCAGCCACCATTAACTACAATGACTTACTGTTAGAGATGTTATCTATAAGGAAGCTAGTGGGACTTGAGTTATGTATTGTTTAGCTACATGACTTGCTAGCGGGCGTTTCAAGATGAACTAAAAGTGAACAATTAAAAGCAAGCAAGGGCCAGGCATGGTAGCTCACACCTGTAATCCCAGCACTTTGGAAGACCAAAGCAGGAGGATCACTTGAGACCAGGAGTTCGAAACTAGCCTGGGCAGCATAGTGAGACCTCATCTCTACAAAACAAAAAATTAGCCCGACTTCTCAAGAGACTGAGGCAGAAGGGTTTCCTGAGCCCAGGAGGTTGAGGCTTTGGTGAGTCATGATTGTGCGCAGAGTGAGAGCCCCAACTCAAAAAAAAAAGAAGCAAAGCAGGTTACATTTGGTGGGCTTCATCGGATTGACCCTTGGTATCAATATAAGTGTAATTATATGGTATATGTCCTTCTGTGACTGACTGACTTCATTTGGAGTAAAATTCTCAAGGTTCATCCATGTAGCATGTGTCAGAATTCCCTTCCCCTTTTGTTGAGTAGGTGTCTCACGCCGTCACCCAGGCTGGAGCGCAGTGGTACGCTCACGGCCACTGCAGCCTCAACCAGCTGGTCTTCAGGATCCTTTCACTTCAGCCTTCCAAATAGGTAGACTCACAGGCAGACGCCACCTTTATTGCAGGAACAAGATCTTGCCATGCTGTCCCGGCTAGTCTGGAACCCCTGGGCTCAGGCAATCCTCTTGCCTCCACCTCTCAAAGTGCTGGGATTGTAGGCGTGAGCCACCGCACCCCGCTAGCATTCCCTTCCTTTTTAAGGCTCGATAATATTTCACTGCATGCTGATCCCACATTTTGTTCACCTGTCAGTGGACATTTGAGTTGTTTTCATCTTTTCATCTGTTGCTATGACCTTGATGTATCTTAAAAAAAAAACCAAAAAGCCTCCTGTGCAACCTCATCAGCTTCATGGGTCTTTCTTTGCTTCCGAAGGCCGGAGCCTGGCGCTCTTCTCCAGGGTATGGCTTCTGGGCTCCTGGGGGCTTTTCCCAGAAGAACAGCCAGCCCTGAGTCCATGGGAAGTCATGGGCAGGACAGGGCACAGTGGGGTCATTGCCGTCCACCACAGACACTGTGCTGTACGGAGGCTGAGTGGGACTGTTCAGACCTTGTGTTTCACGTCTTTGGTCCCTTAAAAAACAAGAGCGTCTCTAAATTGAAAATTTATCATGTCTCTTAAATTCTTCTTCCTCTCTCCTCCTCCTTTCCTCCGTTTCCTGCCGCTTTCACTCTCGCTCAGGCTGACGGTGGCACTATCATAGCTCGCCACCACAGCCTCCAACTCCTGGGCTCAGATGATCCTCCTGCCTCAGCCTCCTGAGTAGCGGGGACTACAGGCACACAGCAACATACCAGGCTAATTTTTTTTTTTTTTTTTTTAGAAATGGGACTCTCGCTGGTCTCAAACTTCTGACCTCAAGTGATCTTAGTCCTTATCATAAAACCTAATAACATGATATCAAAAAAAAGTTTCTTTTTTGCCGTAAAATGCATGTAAAATATATTTTTAATTTACATTTTAAGGATTCATCATTCCTAAGTTAGGCTAAAGAAAAGCAAATTGCCGCCCCACAAAGTAAGCATGTGGAAGACGATGGTACTGTTTTCTCGTAATTCAGACTATCAATAGTTGGCATAATGAGCAATTTATGTGTGATTTTTATATTCCACTTGGGGTGATGTTTTTGGTTGTTTAAAAACATGTCTCTGGAGAACACTGCAGGTGCCTTGAGGGGGCAGTAGAGGACCATCACCTACTACTTTAAAAAGTTACAGAACAAAGACTTTTTGAGTTTCACCATTTCGGCAGAGGGGGGAAGCACGAGCTTGTGTCGAAGCTGTTTCTTAAGAATACACCAATTACACAAGAAACACAACGAAGCCAAGAGCCCCTCTTCAGTCGCAGATGCGTGGCGTGGCCGCCGTCTCCCGCTGCTGCCTGAGCCTTGACCATCCTCCTTCAAGGTCAGCCTTCAGAGTAGCAGCAGGAAGGAACACAGGGTATCTGAGTAATTAGAACCCTGGGGCCAAAAAAACCCAGCAAATCATTCCCAGGGTTCACCTGGATCATTCGTGTTTCGATGATCTTATCTGATCCCCCTCCATTGTGGGAACACATAACCTAATTAGCAACATAAAATTGGCAAAGCTTGGGGCCTGAGCTATTATTTACATGAAGTTATTATGAACATTTTGTTAATTGGAGGATTTTTTTAAAAGTCCTTCTATATATTCAGTTCTTTTTTTTTTTTTTTTTTTTTTGAGTTGGAGTCTCACTCTGCCGCCCAGACTGGAGTGCGGTGGCTGCTCCCGGCCACCGCAGCCTCGACCTGCTGGGCTC
>NW_007259943.1:642603-657441 GCF_000164805.1 Carlito syrichta | reverse complement strand
CTCAAGCAATCCACTCACCTCAGCCTCCCAAAGTGCTGGGATTACAGGCTGAGCCACCGAGCCTGGCTTATATTCAGTTCTTGATAAGTGCCACCTAATTATTTGACCTTCATTAATATATGGCAAATAATTAACTTTTATTTGGTTATCTAGTGTGTGTGTGATTTTTGTTTTTGAGTTGGGGGTCTCTGTCCCCCCAGAGACATGATCACAGCTCACCACAACCTCCACCTCCTAGTTTCAAGCAATCCTCCCTCCACAGCTTGCCAAGTAGATGGGACTACAGGCATGCACCACTGAACCCAGCTAATTTTATCTTGTGGAGATGAGGTCTCACTATGTTGCCCAGGCTAGTCTTGAACTCCTGGGCTCAAGCAACTCTCCTGTCTTGGTCTCCCAAAGTGCTTGAATTACAGACATGAGCCATCACTCCTGGCTGGCTGGTGTTATTTTGTAAGGCAATTTTTTGTTTGTTTGTTTTAGAGAGAGGGTCCCACTATGTTGCCCAGACTGGGGTGCAGTATTGCGGTCATGGCTCACTGCAGCTTCAAACTCCTGGGCCCTAGCGATTCCCTTGCCTTAGTCTCCCAAGTTGCTGAGACTATAGGCATGTCTCAATAGCCCAGCTATTTTTAAAAATTTTTTTAGAGACAGAGTATGGCTGTGTTGCCCAGGCTGGTCTCTAACTCCTGCCTCAGGCTTCTGAGTAACCACCACACCCAGCCTTAAGGCAATATTTAGATCCAAGGTTGCACATATTCCCCTCAGAATTTTGTCCTGGTTCAATATGGTTAAGCAAGTGAGTAGGAAGAATCTGGAGACACCATGAACACCATGAGAGTTTTATGACCAAAATAGAACACAGTAGGAGTAAGGGAATCATTGAGGATAAATATTAGAAAATATTTTTTAAAAATCTGTTCCCCTAGAGTACAGGTTAAGCTAGCTCTATGTACTTTAAACACATTTCAGCAAAAGAATGTGTTCCATATGGTGACTGTTATTACACTGTTACACATTTGGCATATGTCTTTGGAGAAATGATAGCCTTTATGTATGATAAAAATGCATAATTTTGACATAGCACCAGACTTGTTAAATTTTGTCTTTTGTCACTAATAGCCATTTTGAGGCATTTACTTCTCCAAACAAAGTGGGAAAAAATAATACTCCATTTATTGATTCCTGTGTATAACCAAAGCTTGTGATCCAGGCATGCTGGCATGCACTGGTAGTCCCAGCTACTTAGGAGGCTGAGGCCGTAGGGTTGCTTGAGCTTGACAGTTTGAGGCTACAGTGAGCTATAATCACACCACTGTACTCCAGCCTGAGTGTCAGAGCAAGACCCTGAGTCTGGCAAAAACAAAAACAATTTGTGGGTGCTAAAATATGTGGTGTTTATTTCTGGAGCAAAGAACAGCCCATGTCACACAGTGGCTGAGCATGTCGCTGTACAAAGGAATGGATATTCGATAAGCCTTTATGCATTTTTCTTATTTTAAAGATGTGGGGTAAAATTCAGGATTAGGTATACAAGTGGACATCATACAGGTAAAGTTTGGGCCTCCCTTTGGTTCCCACTTTGCCTGGTTTGAGATCAGGTACCCTTATTGATGTCATGTCCCTCTCCTTGCCCTACCCTGGCAGTATCCCACTACTGCCAAGCCCTTTCTTATAGTATTAGGGTAAATGTTCAGTGTCTGCTTATGAGTGAGAACATGTGGTACTCTGTTCTTTGTTTCTGTGATAGATCACTGAGTATTATTGATTCTAAATCCATCCAAGTTGCTGTGAAGTCCTTATGTTTGTCCTTCTTTATGACTGTGTAATATTCCATTGTGTATATGTACCATATTTTTTTTATTTATCCAGTCCAGCTTCAGTGGGCATGGATAAATATGGTTTATCCATATTTTGGAATGGTTCCATGTTTTGGAACCATGGTTCCATGTTTTTCTATTGTAAACAGTGCTGCAATAAACATGCGTGTGCTGGTATCTTTTTTGTAGAATGATTTGAGTTCCTCCAGGTATATTCTCAGTAGAGGGATCACTGGATCATATGGAAGGTCTATTTCTAGTTCTTTTAGAAATTGCCACACTGTTCTCCAAAGAGGCCTCACTAGTTTGCATCCCCACCAACAGTGTAGAAGCGTTCCTTTTTCTCTCCATCCTTGCCAGCATCTGTTGTTGCTTGTTTTATTAATGATGGCCATTCTTACTGGGGTTAGGTGGTATCTCAATGTGGTTTTGATGTGCATTTCTCTGATGATGAGTGAGGCTGAGCACCTTTTCATGTGTCTGTTGGCTGCCCATATCTCTTCTTTTGAGAAGTGTCTATTCATGTCTTTTGTCCACTTTTTATGTATGTATGTATGTATGTAGTTATGTTTATTTTCTCTTTTAATTTTTTTATTTTAAAGATGTGGGGTATAATTCAGGGTTAGGTATACAAATGTTCATTATGCCAGCACCCTTGTTGATGAGGTGTGCCCCCCTTCCCCCGGCAGATTCCCACTACTGTCAATCCTGCCTCCCCCTACCCCGGCAGTTTCCTGCTACTGCCAATCCTTTCCTTATAGTATTACGATAATTGTTCAAGGTTCACTTATGAGTGAGAACATGTTCTTTGTTTCTGTGAAAGATCACTCGGTATTGTAGACTCTAAGTCCATCCAGGTTGCTGTGAAGTCTATGATTTTGTTCTTTATGGCTGCATAATATTCCATCATGTACATGTACCACATTTCTTTAATCCAGCTCTCTTTTGATGGGCAGCACGGTTGGTTCCATGTTCTTGCTACTGTGAACAATGCTGCGATAAACATATGCGTGCAGGTATCTTTTTTATGGTGTGATTTGAGTTCTTCTGGGTATATTCCCAGTAGGAGGATTGTAGGGTCGTATGGAAGGTCAATTTTTAGATCTTTTAGGAATGACCACACTGTTTTCGACAGAGGCTGTACTAGTTTACACTCCCACCAACAATGTAGAAGTGTTCCCTTCCACCACATCCTCTCCAGCATCTGTTGTTTTTTGAGTTATTGATGATGACCATCCTGACTGGAGTTAGGTGGTATCTCAGTGTGGTTCTAATTTGCGTTTCTTTGATGACTAGTGAGACTGAGCGTTTTTCATGCATCTGTTGTTTTGCCCATTTTTTAATGGAGCTGTTTGTTTTTTTCTTTTCGGCACATTTAATTTCCTTGTAGATCCTGGATATTAGGCTTTTGTCAGATATGCAGTTAGCAAATATTTTTTCCCATGCTGTGATCTGTCTCCCCACTCTCTTGATGGCTTCTTTTGCTTTGCAGAAGCTTGTCTGTTTGATGAGCTCCTATTTGTCTAATCTCTTATGGCATGGGCACTTGGAGATTTGATTAGTAATTGGTTGCCAGTTCTAATTCCATAAGGCTGTCTCCTGCATTTTCTAAGGTTCTTATAGTTTGAGGTTCTACATTTAGATCTTTGATCCATTTAGAGTGGACTTTTGTGTATGGTGATAGGTAGGAGTCCTGTTTCAATCTTTTGCATGTGTTCAGCCAGTTTTCCCAGCACCATTTATTGATAGGTTCTCCTCTCCTCAGTGTTTGTTGGTGGAAGCTTTGTCGAAGATGAGTTGGTTGAGGAATTGAGGTTTTGCTTCTGGAATCTCAATTCTATTCCATTGGTCTATATGCCTGTTCTTGTACCAGTACCAGACTGTTTTGATTATTGTAGCTTTATAGTAAAGTTTAAAGTCTGGTAGTGTGATACCGCCTGCTTTTTTTTTTTGCTGAGGATTGTTCTGGCTATTATTGGTCATTTGTGTTTCCATATGAATTACTGTATTGTTTTCTCTAGATCTGAGAAGAATGTTGCTGGTAATTTGATGGGTATTGCCTTAATTTTGTAGATTTCCTTAGGTAAGATGGATATCTTAACAATGTTCATTCTTCCTTCCATCAGCATGGAACATTTTTCCATTTGTTTGTGTCTTCTTGAAATTCTTTGAGCAGTGCTTTGTAGTTTTCATTGTAAAGGTCTTTCACTTCTCTCGTTAGGAAGATTCCAAAGTATTTCATTTTTTGTGTGGCTAATGTGAATGGGATTGTGGATTTTATTTGTTTCTCCACCTGTTTGGTGTGGGTGTACAAGAATGATACTGTCTTTTGCTCATTTATTTTGTACGCTGAGACTTTGCCAAAGTCTTTTATCAGTGAAAGAAGGTTTTTGACAGATTATTTTGGATTTTCGAGGTATAGGATCATATCATCAGCAAAAAAGGGTAACTTAACTTCTTTTCCTATTTGGATGCCCCTGATTTCCTCCTCTTGTCTAATTGCTATTGCTAGGATTTCCAACACAATGTTGAACAGGAGGATTGAGAGTGGGCAACCTTTTCTTGTTCCAGTTTTTAGGGGAAATACTTCCAATTTCTGTCCATTTAGCAATATGCTGGCTGTGGGTTTATCATAGATGGTGTTTACTATTTTGAGGTATGTTCCTTCTATGCCTAGGTATTCAAGGGCTTTTATCAAGAAGGGATGCTGAATTTTATCAAAGGGTGTTTCTGCATCTAATGATATAATCATGTGGTTCTTGTTTTTACATCTGTTGGTTTGTTGTTATTGTTTTTGTTGTTGTTTTTAGAGTCTCACTCTGTCACCCAGGTTGGAGTGCAGAGGCACACTCAAAGCCACCACAGCCTCAACCTCCTAGACTCAGACAATCCTTCCATCTACCTCAGCCTTCCAAGTAGCTGGAACTACAGGTGCGTGCCACCACGCCCAGCTAATTTTTGAATTACTGTAGAAACGAGATCTTGCCAAGCTGCCCAGGTTGGTCTTGAACCCCTGAATTCAGGCAATCATCTCGCCTCCATCTCCCAAAGTGCTGGGATTACAGGCATGAACCACTGTGCCTAGCTGGCTAATGTATTTAATTACATTTATGGTCTTACAGATGTTGAACCAGCCCTGCATCCTGGGGATGATACCTACTTGATCATGATGGATAATTTTTGAGATGTGTAGTTGGATTCAATTTGCTAGAATCTTGTTGAGAATTTTTGCATCTATGTTCATTATGGATATTGGCCTGTAGTTCTCTTTTTTGTTAGCTCTTTACCCAGTTTGGGTATCAGTGTGATATTAGCTTCATAAAATGATTTGAGGAGAATTTCATCTTTCTCAATAGGATTGTTATCAGCTCCTCCTTGTATGTGTTGTAGAATTCCACTGGAAAGCCATCGGATCCAGGACTTTTTATGCAGGTAGTCTTCTTAGGACAGTGTCAATTTCCTGGGTTGTTATGGGTCTATTTAGTGTCTCAGTGTCTTCTCATTTCAACCTTGAGAGGTTGTGTGATGTCAGAAAGTCCTCCATTTCATTAAAGTTATCAAGTTTGTTTCCATACAAGTGTGCATAGTAGTCTCGGATAATCTTTGGTATTTCTTCGGACTCATTTGTGATTTGATCTTTTGCATTTCTGATTGTGTTTCTTTGGGCTTTTTCACTCTTTTTATTGGTTAGTCTGACTAGGGGTCCATAAGTCTTGTTTAGTCTTTCAAAGAAGGAGGTTTTTATTTTGTTGATATTTTTCTATGATATTTTTGTCTTCTACGTACCGTATTTGGGTTTGTACTTTGGTGATCTGGTAAAAGTTAGGGTTTTGGTGGTCTTTTCTTTCCAGCTCACCTAAGCGATTTATTAGGCTGTTAACTTGTGGTCTTTCCATTTGCTTAATGTGTGTTTGTAGAGATATAAATCTCCCTCTTAGAACTGTTTTCATGGCATTCCAGTAGTTTTGGTAAGATATTTCTTCATTTTCATTTGTTTCCAGGAATCTTTTAATTTCTGTTTTGATTTCTGTGTTGACCCAGTAATCTTTCAGCCTCATGCTGCTTAGTGTTCATATCTTTGTGGGTTTTGGGGAAATTTTGTTGGTGTTGATATTTACTTTTATTCCACTGTGGTCTGAGAAGGTACATGGCAGTATTTCCATCTTTGTTTATGCTTGATTTATGGCTGAGGATGTGATCAATCTTGGAGTACGTTCCATGTGATGATGAGTAGAATGTATATTCTGTGATTGCTGGGGGGAGTGTTCTGTAGGTATCTATTAAGTCCATTTGGTCAAGTCAAGTTGAGGTTCCAGATCTCTTTGTTGATTTTTTTTTCCTTGATGATCTATCTAGGGTTATTAGCAGGGTATTTAAGTCCCCAGCTATAATGGTGTTAGAGTCAATATCTTTTTTTAGTTCACTTAGTAGTTGCTTTATAAATGCTGGTGCTCCTGTGTTGGGCTCATATATGTTTAGGATGGATATTTCTTGTTGATGGATTGAACCTTTTATCATTATATAGTGTCCTTTCATATCTTTTGTTTTTTGAGTCGGAGTCTCACTCTGTTGCCCTGGCTAGAGGGCAGTGGCACGCTCCTGGCCACCACAGCCTCGACCTGCTGGGCTAAGGTGATCTTTCCTCCTCAGCCTTCCAAGTAGCTGGAACTACAGGCATGTGCATTACGCCCAGCTATTTTTAAATTTATTATCGAGATGATGTCCTGCCAAGTTGCCCAGGCTGGTCTCAAACCCATGGGCTCAGGCAGTGCTCTCACCTCGGCCTTCCAAAGTGCTGGGATTATAGGCGTGAGCCATCGTGCCCAGCCTTCCTTTCATATCTTTTTAAATTTTTGATAGCTTAAAGTTTGTTTTGTCTGATATTAAGATTGCGACTCCTGCCTTCTTTTGTGACCCATTTGCCTGGAAATTCATTTTCCATCCTCTAACTTTGAGTCTATGTGTGTCCCTTATTGTGAGATGAGTTTCCTGTATGCAACAAAGTATTGGGTCATGGTTTTTTTAATCCAGTTTGCCATTCTGTGTCTTTTCAGTGGTGCATTTAGTCCATTCATGTTCAGGTTATTTATTGAAATGTGATTGTTTATCCCCATCATGGGGTTCTTATAAAGTTTTTTTTGTTTGTTTTCTTTCAACTTTTGGGTCGATTTATGTGTTTTCAAGTTTGCAATTGTGATGTATTTGCTGTTGATTCTGTGTTCTCCTGTTCTCTTGGGAAGTGCATGATCATTCTTTTTTTCTTTCTTCAGTGCTTAATGCCTTTTTAAGCATCTTCTGTAGAGCTGATCTGGAAGCTGCATAATCTCTTAGGGATTGTAGTCTGGGAAGGATTTTAATTCTCCATCATTGATGAAGCTGAGCTTGACTGGGTAGGAAATTCTTGGTTGAAACTGTTTATCTTTGAGGACTTTGAATCTTGGACTCTAGTCCCTTCTAGCTTATAGTGTTTCTGCTGATAGGTCTGCTGCTATTCTGATTGGTTTTCCTCAGTAGGTAGTCTGACTTTTCTCTCTTGCTGCCTTTAGGATTTTTTCTTTTGTGCCTACTTTGTGTGGGCGAATTACTATGTGTCTAGGGTTGGTCTTCTCATTTGATGTCTTCTGGGGATTCTCTGTATCTCTTGTGTCTGGATGGTCATATCTCTGGTGAGATGAGGAAAGTTTTCTTGGATAATCTCCTGGAATACTTGCCACAGGTATTCTCCCTTTCCTCTTCTTTTTCTGGGAAACCAATCAGGCATGGGTTTGGCCTCTTGATATAATCAGATATCTCATGGAGGTTTTGTTCTTTCTTTCTGAATTTTCTTCTATTTTTTTTTTTTTTACAGATCATGTTAATTCCATGTTTTCATCTTCAAGTTCTGAGATTTTTTCTTCTGCTTGATTAATTCTGTTTTCCATGCATGTTATCTTATTATTTATTTCCTGGATGAAATTTTTGTAGCCAAAATCTCTGTTACACGTTCTTTCAGTGTTGCATCCTGTCTTGCTTGAGTCTTAGTCACTCTTTTCATCCATTCCCTAATCCCTGTTGTATTCTGGGGTCAATTGTTGGTGACTTCCATTGTTTGGACTCTCAGGTCTGATTTTTCAGGCATTTCTCTTTGTTATACTGGGAATTACCTGTGTTCTTTCATTGATTTTTCCTCATTTGTGATAGATCTCTTTCTTTTCTCTTTAGTTCTGTTGTTCAGTGGCAGTGGAAGAGGCTTTCACTTCTTGTGTTTGCCCAGCCCTCTATTCTTCCCTATCAGGGCTCTGAATTTGTTCTATTTTGAAGCAGGACACTAATCTCTTTGGGAGTCTTCCTTGTACTTTTCTGGTTGCACCCTTTGTCCCACTGCTGAATCTGGGTAAGGGGTGGGTCGCCTGAGACTCAACACTCATCCTGTTCCTCTGGAGTTTGTGCTTTCAGGATATTCCCTCTGGGTCATGATCAACCCCCGAGTGGTTAATCTACCATCACAGAGATCGGGCCTGTCAGTCTGTGGTGAGCAAGCCGGAGAACTTTCCTGTCCATTTTTCAAAATGGTGACAGGGTGCCTGTTTCATCTTCTCCAGTGGGGCTCTGCCTCTGGGCTCCCTTGCTGTGCTCCCTCTATAGCCCTTGCTGCCAGTGTTCAGACAGGCACTGCAGTGGTGAGGCAGAGCCTGTAGCTGGTAGTCACTCTCAGCAGCTTCTTCCTGAGAAGAGCTTTGCCGATTTTTAAATAATGATGCTCAACTTCTGCACTCCATGTAGTGCTAGGGTCTAAACAGAGCAGCTGAGCCACCAGCTGCTTCACCAGGAGAGTCCTGGTCACTTGCTTCTGAGTCCCCACTCAGTCAGCCACTCACATACCCACTTACTCACAGACATGTATGTAAAATTTTTTATGCACTCACTCATTCACACTGGGACTCACAGTCTGACTGGCCCCACCACTGTATTCCTCAACAAGCCTTTTTTTTTGAGTCAGAGTCCCACTCTGTCACCCTGGCTAGAGTGGCTGCCGTCTCAGCTTTCCAAGTAGCCAGAACTTCAGGTGTGCACTACCAGGCCTGGCTAATTTTTTGATATATTGTAGAGATGAGGTCTCACCAAGTTGCCCAGGCTGGTCTTGAACCCTCTCACCTTGACCTCCCAAAGTGCTGGGGTTACAGGCTTGAGCCTGTACTGGAGTGTCTACTAAACTGAGTGTCAGGAGCTATGTATCAGCTACATGCTGGGATTATAGCAGTGAATAAGACCACACTGTATGGCTCAAAACCAGCTGGGGATGCAGGTGAATAAGTGGGAATTTCTGCTGCACTGTGCCAGCACAGTGAAGGGAGAGTCTGGGGACATATAGATAAAGCATCATTGAGACCTGGGGCTGCACTGTAGACTGAATGTTTATGCCCCCTCAAAATTCATGTTGAAACCTAATCTCAAATGCATTAGGAGGCAGGCTTTTAGAAGGTGAGTAAATCATGAGATCAGTGCCCTTAAAAAAGAGAAACCCAGGCTGGGCACAGTGGCTCACATCTGTAATCTCAGGGCGTTGAGAGGCTGAAGAGAGAGGATCACCAGAGTTCAAGACCAGCCTGGGCAACATAGCAAGACCCCTGTCTTTACAAAATAATTTTTTTTTTAGTTGGAGTCTCACTCTGTCACCCAGACTGGAGTGCAATGGCCGCTCCCAGCCACTGCAGCCTCGACTGGCTGGGCTCTGGCGATCCTTCCACCTCAGCCTTCCAAGTAGCTGGAACTACAGGTGCGTGCTACCACACCTGGCTAATTTTTGATTTATTGTAGAGATGAAGTCTTGCCAAGTTGCCCAAGCGGGTCTTAAACCCGCAGGCTCAGGCAATCCACTCACCTCGGCCTCCCAAAGTGCTGGGATTACAGGCTGAGCCACCGAGCCCAGCCTACAAAAGAATTTTTTAAAAATTAGCTGTGTGTGGTGATGTATGCCTTGTAGTCCCAGATACTCAAGAGACTGAGGCAGAAGGATGTCTTGAGCCCAGGAGTTCAAGGCTGCAGTGAGCTATGATTATGCCACTACACTCCACCCTGAGTGACCGAATGAGACCTTGTGTCAAAAAATATGCAGATTAAAAATGAGTCCCCAGAGAGCTCCTCACCCCTTCCGCCACGTGAGGACACTGTGACAAGGCAAAGCTATGAACCAGGAAAAGGGTTCTCACTGACACTGAACCTGTCTATCCCTTGATGTTGGACTTCTCAGCCTCCAGATCTAAGAGAAATGATCTCCTGTTGCTTAAAGGCCACCTAATATATGGAATCAAAGCAGTCTGAATGGACTAAGAGAGGCAGAGAGGGTGCCATCAGGCAAGGCTTCTGGAAAGGTGTTCCAGGTGGAAGGAACAAACATGTGCATGAGCCTGGCAGAGGGATCACAGTGTTTCTCCCACGCTGAGCTGGTGCAGGAGTTGACCAAAATAGTGGAAACAAAGGGCGTGAGCTTCCATTTCCAGCTTCACAAGAGAAGTCCACGGGCATGGACGTTCCAAAGATACCATGACTTTCCTCCCTCTTGTGATTAATTTGGAATAGATTCGATAGCTGAGTAGACGCTGTAACAGCTTGAAATGTTAGTACTTACAGAGTGAGTGGAAATGGTGGCTTCTCCTCTCTTCTTCTTTTTCTTTCTCTCTATCTCTCTTTTTTTTTTTTTTTGAGTCGGAATCTCACTCTGTCAACCCTGCAGTGGCACACTCACAGTCACTTCAGCCTCAACCTGCTGGGCTCAGGCAATCCTTCCACCTCAGCCTTCCAAGGAGCTGGAACCACAGGTGTGTGTCACCACACCCGGCTAATTTTTTTTTTTTTGGAGTTGGAGTCTCACTCTGTCGCCAGACTGGAGTGCAGTGGCTGCTCCTGGCCACTGCATCCTCCACCTGCTGGGCTCCGGCGATCCTTCTGCCTCAGCCTTCCACGTAGCCGGAATTACAGGCATGCGCTACCACGCCCGACTGATTTTTTTATTTATTGTAGAGATGAGGTCTCGCTGCCCAGGTGGATCTCGAACCCGTGTGCTCAGGCAATCCACTCACCTCAGCCTCCCAAAAGCGTGGGATTACAGGCTGAGCCACTGAGCCCAGCTTAATTTTTGATTTATTGTACAGATGAGTTCTCACGACGTTGCCCAGGCTAGTCTCAAATCCCTGGGCTCAGGCAATCCTCTCGCCTGGGCCTCCCAAAGTGCTGAGGTTACAGGCATGAGCCACCACACACTTCTGGTTTCTCTCTTCAAAGAGGAGAGTCCATGAAAAGTTTCTGCCACAAAGGTGAGGAGCTGAACTGTCCAACCCACCAGCACAGGTGGCATTGAGCCCGAGACGTGGCTAGTGGTTTGGGAAGGGCTGCACTTGACTTCAGGACATGGCATATGGAAAAGACGAATCTCACTAATCATGGAATATGATACTAATCATGATACTATTTTGAATATACTGCATTCAATAAAATATATTGTTAAAATTAACTTTACCCTTTTTTTAGTTTGGCTACTAGCCGGGCATGGTGGCTCATGCCTGCAATCCCAGCACTTTGGGAGGCCAAGGTGGGAGAATTGCTTGAGCCCAGGAGTTTGAGGTCAGACTAGGCAACAATGATGTTACTCAAAATATTTGCCAGGCATGGTGGTGCATGCCTGCAGTCCCTGTTACTCAGGAGGCTGAGGCAGAAAGATTGCCTGAGCCCAAGTGGTTGAAAATATGGAGAGACATGATTGTGCCACCGAACTCCAGCTTGGGTGACAGAGTGAGACCCCCCAACAAAATAGATAGATAGATAGATAGATAGATAGATAGATGGATAAATGTGGCTACTGGACCACATTTAGTTAACATTGTATTTCTTTTGGACAGTGCTGTTTTGAGGTCTTATTCTACCTAACAAAATGCAAAGCAATTTGTTTAAAGTACTCTGAAACACCAGACCCTTATAAAAGTATTTTCCCCTATAAATGTTGGGTCTGCCAACTCCCTACTGCTGCCTTGCTTGAGTCTAGATTTTTCTGTTATAAACCATTATCCCAATAATATATTCATCTTTAAACAACTAGCTTTGAAATGATAGTTATGCTTTTGCCAATAAAGACTATAATTTTTTTAATTGTTATGAGTCCTTAATATCTCATGATGTGATAGCTGCTCAATGCAGTCAAAGCACAAAAAGTGATTGTTTCCACCTCCCCCCAGTGGAGGTCCCAGGTTCCTGGGAACCCTTATCAGGATCTTTAACAACACAAAACACTGCAGACTCTGAAAGTCACAACACACTGATGAAATAAGGACGGTCTAAGCAAATGGAGGGAACTTCTGGGCTCATGGATTGAAAGTCTCTGTATAGTAACTACGTCCAATTTTTCTAGATTGATCATAGATACTGTTAGGCTCAGGGGGAAGCAGCACTCACCTTCCCCTGTCTGCCCCTCCACCCACCAATCCCCTATGCGCCCCTCCACCCCAAACCCACAACCACATACCTCGCTTAAAGCTTCCTGGAACCTGCTGGCAGCTGCCGAGAAGGGCCAGACAGAAACTTTCCAGCCCACGCCATATGTGACGCTTTGTCTCCCTGCTTTACTCCCGCCCCCAACACCCTCCCCGAATACAGCACCCTTAAAAACCCAAGCCTGCCCCTCCTTGGGCGCAACTCCCCTGGCCCATCTTTCCAGACCACAGGACCTTGCCCAGGAGTTTCTCCCCCAATAAATGCTTGGTTTATACTGGCCCTTTGTCCTGTGCCTCTTTCGGTATCTCCAAACCTTACATCTTGGTGCTGAAACCCAGGAGGTGACTGAGCCGCACAGGCCTCACCTCCCAGCTCAGGGGCCTCCTGCCCAGATGCCTCCAGCCCGAACTGCAAATCTCTGACCCACTTCTCCACTCAAACTTTCGCGAGGTGAGTTCCCCCCGTGTCGGTCTCTCTTTCCCCCTCCAGGCTTCCCTATCAGAAGTCACAGCTGTGCTAGGGAAAGCCCTCCATTCTGGTCAGCGATAAATCCTGGGGACACCCTGTTTTTCCTGACCTTCACTCTGCCCGGCCGGTCTTTGCCTGAATTGGGACGCCTTTTCAGACTCAGGCCCCGGAAATTTAGATCGACATGGGTAATCAACCCTCCAAATCTAATTCTAAGATGCCTCTGGCCTATCTTCTCAGTAATCTCCACAAATTGGGATTAACCCCGGACATTCGACGCAACGCCTAGACCATTTCTGTACTGTGGCCTGGCCTCAGTATAAACTGGATAATGGGTCCGAGTGGCTCCCCGAGGGAACTTTTGATTTTAACATCCTCACTGACTTGGATAACTTCTGCAAACTCAGTGGAAAATGGTCAGAGATTCCCTATGTTCAGGCCTTCTGGCTCTGCACTCCCGTCCTTCCCTGTGTCAGTATTGTTCCACAACCCAAATCCTGCTGGCAAAGGGAAACCCCCTTCCCCTTCCTCTGCCCCAGCGCCCCCACCCAAGTACGACAAGCCTCTCCCACCTGATCCAGAGCCTTCCCCCCTCATAGATCTTCTGGAAGACTTAGCTGCACCAACCCTGTGCCCTCCAAATCCTCCCCCTCCTCCTTCCAACCCACCTCCACACAACCCGCGCTCTCTCTATCCTCATCTTCCGACGCTCCCCTTCTGCCGCTCTCTCTCCCCTCTCCAGTCAGTGCACACACCCGCTCCCATGACATGGACCACCCTCCCCACCCCCTTGCTCCTGCACCCGTTTGTCCTCTCCGAGAGGTCACGGGCCCAGGTGGCATCATGCAAGTACACGTCCCTTTTTCCTTGGCCGACTTATCTGCCATTGAAAAACACTTGGGGTCATTTGCTGCCAACCCTACTGCCCCTGCCAAAGAGTTCCGTTACCTTACTCAGGCTTACGATCTGACACGGCATGATATTCACGTTATCCCTACTTCCACCCTTACTCCCAATGAACGGGATCGTATCGTGGCCACTGCTCGGGAGTACCCAGATAAAGTCCATCTAACAGATAACACGCAGCCAGCGGGGGCCGAGGCCGTCCCGGCCACCGGCCCCAATTGGGACCACCAAGCCGGCCATATAGGACGTGGACATAGAGATCACACGATACGGTGCATTCAGGCAGGACTTGAGGTGGCATCGCAAAAGGTAGTGAATTATGGTAAGCTTAGGGAAATAACCCAAGGCCCAAACGAAAACCCGGCTGTTTTTCTAAACCGCCTCACCGAGGCTATGACTCTCCACACCCGCTTCAGTCCAGACGATCCTGCCGGGCCTACTGTTCTCGCTACCCATTTCATTACCCAGTCCGCCCCTGATATCCGCAGCAAGCTAAAGAAGGCAGAGGATGGCCCTCAAACCCCTGTCCGGGACCTGGTAAACATGGCCTTTCAGGCTCTCAATGCCCGCGAGGAAGATGCAGAAACCGCTCGGCAGCAGCGCCTCCAGCAGCCGCTAAAGCGCAAGCCCGCGCCCGGCTTGCAGCCCTGCGGCCAATGCAACAAGGCTCGGGGGTCTCTCGACGTCCGGAGACGGGTAACAAAGCTCCCCCAGGAGCCTGTTTCAAGTGAGGCCAGGAAGGCCGCTGGGCCAAGCAGTGCCCTAACCCCCGTCCGCTGAGTAAGCCATGCCCTATCTGCAAACAAAAGGGCCATTGGAAGTCGGATTGCACTTGGCCTGGCCAAGCCCTGGTGCCTCCACATGGGCGTGTGGCTGAGCCACCTGCTGTGCTCCATGAGCTGCTTGGACTGGCGGAAAGCTGAGGATGCCCAGACTCAAAGACCCCAATTACCCTCGCCGAGCCCAGGGTCTTACTCCAGGTAGCGGGTAAGTCAATCTCATTCCTCGTGGACACGGGGGCTACCTATTTGGTTCTGCCTTCCTTTTGGGGGCCTCTATCTCCTTCCCAGGTCTCGGTCATTGGTATCGACGGCCAGCCTTCTGCCCCCCTTCAAACCTCGCCTTTGCCAGGCTCGGTGGCTCAGCCTGTAATCCTGCGCCTTTGGGAGGCTGAGGGGAG
>NW_007259943.1:639894-642277 GCF_000164805.1 Carlito syrichta | reverse complement strand
GAGCCCAGCAGACGAGGCTGCGGTGGCCGGGAGCGGCCACTGCACTCCAGTCTGGGCGACAGAGTGAGACTCCAACTCAAAAAAATAAAAAAACAAAACAAAAAACCTGGCCTTTACCTTGTTCTCTCAGTAATTGGATGTTTAGTCACTCCTTCCTTATTGTCCCGTCCTGCCCCGTTCCATTGCTTGGCAGGAATATCCTTTCAAAACTAGGGGCCACTTTAACGCTGCCGGTTCGATCAGCAGCCCCACTCCTTGCCAATATTGCTCTAGTCTCTGTTTTTTCTCTGTTTTTCCCAGCTCAAACCTGCCGCCTCCCCTCCCATCCCACCTAGTCAACCCCGACGTGTGGAACATTTCCACCCCGGTCATAGCCCAACACCACACCCCGGTTTGCATAATTTTGAAAAACCCCTCTCACTCCCCTTCTAGACCCCAGTTCCCCATTTCAACCACACACCGTAAGGGCCTTAAACCCATCATTACTCGCTTGCTCTCTCAGGGCTTTCTCATACCTGTTAACTCTCCATGTAACACCCCCATCCTTCTGATTCCTGAGCCCTCTGGAGACTACCGCTTGGTCCAGGACCTTCGTCTCATTAATGAGGCGGTGGTCCCTCTACACCCAGTGTTTCCTAATCCCTACGCTCTTTTATCTCAGATACCGCCTCAGACAACACATTTCACTGTCATTAACCTCAAGGACGCTTTCTTTACTATCCCCCTACACCCAGACTCTTACCCCCTTTTTGCTTTCACCTGGGAGGACCCGGACACGGAACAGGCACAACAACCTACGCGGACGGTCTTGCCACAGGGCTTCCGGGACAGCCCCTACCTCTTTGGCCAGGCTCTCGCGGCTGACCTAGCTGATTGCCCTCTCCAGCCCAGTCACCTCATCCAGTACGTGGATGATCTCTTACTTTGCAGCCCATCTGAGGAGCTGTCCCCACACACACGGCCGCCCTTCTCAATGTCCTGGCCTCTAGGGGATACCGGGTGTCCCCCCAGAAAGCCCAGCTCACACAACCTGAAGTCGTCTACCTTGGCGTCCGCCTTCCTCCCACCACTAAGGCCCTGACAGTGGACCGCCTCCACACTATGTGGCAGCTGACACCCCCAGAAAATGGTAACCAAATCTTGTCCTTTTGGGGATACTTTTTGGGGCACCCTTTGTGGGATACTTCAGGCAGTGGATCCCTAACTTCACCCTGTTAGCCAAATCTCTGTATGCAGCTGCCAAACAAACGCCTATGGGGCCTCTCACCGCCCCCGCTGAGGTTCGCAAGGCATTTGTTGCTCTCCGCGACACCCTCCTGTCTTCACCACCACTGTGTCTCCCTAACCCCTCTCAGCCCTTCTGTTGGTTCACAGATGAGCACCGTGGAATAGCTGTGGGGGTCCTAACACGCCCGGTGGGCCCCTCCCACCGCCCAGTAGCCTACCTCTCCAAACAGCTCGATATCACTGTTCAGGGGTGGCAACCCTGCCTACGGGCGCTTGAGGCGGCCGCTGTTCTAACCAAGGAGGCTTTAAAACTCTCCTTACATCACCATATCACTGTCTTCTCCCCTCACAGAGTCCACGAACTGTTGGGACATCAGGGGCTCTCTCTCCTAGGCCCCTCCAGGATACAGGAGCTCCATTTGTTGTTCCTGGACAACCCGGGGGTAACTCTAAAGGCTTCACCACCCCTTAACCTGGCGTCCCTGCTCCCTCTCCCCTCCTCTGATGCAGGGCCTACCCACTCTTGCCCGGAGGTGGTGGAGGCCCTGACTCTGCCCAGGGAGGGACTCTCAGATCAGCCACTTCAGTCCCCAGACCTCAATTTGTTCGTGGATGGCAGTCCTGTCTGCACCCCGCAAGGCCACCAGCGGGCGGCCTATGCTGTAGTCTCTGCTGACTCTGTTCTCGAGGCCCAGTCCCTTCCTCTGGGCACCACTTCTCAAAAAGCGAAGCTTGTTGCTCTTACACGGGCTCTCAAACTGTCTAAAGGGCAGCAGGTAACCATCTACACCGACTCCCGATATGCCTTCCCCTTTGCTCATTCCCATGCCGCCATTTGGAAGGAAAGAGGATATCTCACCACTAAGGGCACACCCATTACCAATGCCAAACTAATTTCTAAACTACTCCAGACCCTGCAGAGCCCACGGGAAGTTGCCATTGTCCACTGTCAAGGCCATCAAGCCTCACAGGATCCAGTGGCCAAGGGCAATGCCTGGGCAGACTCTGTCGCAAGGGGGCTAACCCAGGTCGCGCCTCCATTCCCCCTCCTCTTCCTCTCTCTCTCTCCCTGCAACCCCAGTACCTCCCCGAGGGGCGGCAGTCCCTATTAGACAAGGGGGGCCATGTCACACAGCAGGACTGGATCATGCTGGGG
>NW_007259943.1:638482-639874 GCF_000164805.1 Carlito syrichta | reverse complement strand
GGGCTCAGGCAATCCACTCACCTCAGCCTCCCAAAGGCACGGGATTACAGGCTGAGCCACCGAGCCCGGCTCATCTAACGGGTTTTAAAAGGCTTATCTCTCAGGTTCATATCGCGTGCTCAGTCTGCTCTGCCGTCACTCCACAGGGAAGATTGTGCCCCCGTATTCCCACTCACCAGATGAGGAACCACCTCCCAGCCAAGGACTGGCAAATTGACTTCACCCATATACCTGTCCACAAAAAATTTCAGTATTTGCTCACTCTGGTGGATACCTTTTCAGGCTGGATCGAGGCCTTCCCCACAGCCAAGGAAACGGCTGACATCATAGCCACAGTCCTTCTGGAACACATCATCCCCAGGTTCAGCCTCCCAGCCAACATCTAGACGGACAACGGACCTGCCTTCACCGCCAAAGTTGTCCAGCAGGTGGCTGCTAGCCTGGGAGTTACCTGGAAACTCCACACCCCTTACCGCCCACAGTCGTCAGGTAAGGTAGAAAGGGCAAATGGCATTTTAAAAACACACCTCACCAAGCTCACCCTAGAGGTAAAACTTGGCTGGCCTGTCCTCCTCCCATTCGCCCTCTCCAGGATAAGGGCGGCTCCAAGGGCTCCGTCGGGTCTCAGCTCTTTTGAACTGCTGTATGGCAGGCCCTTTTTAATCAACCACAACTTACCTCCTCACCACCTCCACTTGCTTCCTACTTGCCTTACTTGTCTCTGCTTAGGCAGTTGCTAAGGGAGCACGTGGAACGAACCCTTCCCACGGTCACTCCTGACGACCCATCAAATCCGGTTTGTACGGCCCTCCAACTGGGGGATTCACTTCTACTCAAACAACTGTCCCCTCAAGCTCTAACCCCCCAGTGGGTTGGCCCATTCACGGTGGTCCTCACCACCCCCACAGCTGCCAAATTACTGGGACATTCCTCCTGGTATCATGTCTCCTATCTCAAGTTGGCCCCGGCCACAGAGGCCCCTTGGCAATGTCAACATGTGGGATCTACCCGTCTTCGCCTCACCTGGGGTCCTGCTCCTCACTCTAGTCCTGCTGCCTCTTTCACACACAACACCACCAGATGATGGCTACCGCTGGCAGCTTTACACTGAAGAAACAGCCCAATCTTACAGTAAAGTCATTACTCAAGTTGTGGGCACCGGACTGTGCCAGCGCCGGGGGTGCCAGGCACCAGTCACCGTCGACATCTCAATAGGCAGCATGAATTTCATCAGCCTGGGTGCAACCCCAACCCCGGTCTTCTGTTTCCAATATGACCAAACTAATGCCAAATGTAACCGGTGGCCTCTGACATATGGGGGTTGTGCATATAATTGGTGCAAAATGCACAAGGTCTACCCTCTCACCCACCCGGGAAAACTAACCCGTTTCA
>NW_007259943.1:631750-638445 GCF_000164805.1 Carlito syrichta | reverse complement strand
CCCTTTAACAGCAGTTCCTGTCACACAATTGTTCGATGCCTCTAGTGGGCCAGTCAACCAACCTCCTCCTATCCCTGGAGTTCCTTTGTTCCAGCCCCTCAATAACCTCTCTAATACCTGTTATGGCAGCTCCTGCACATGCAACATCTCCAGACCTGTGCCATCTACTCTATCTGCTCCAAGGGGTGGGTTCTTTTGGTGTAACAGCACCCTCTTCAAATCTATCAGTAATTCTTACCCTTGTTGCTATCCGGTAACACTTGTGCCACAGCTTACGTTCTATTCTGAAGAAGAACTCTTACTCAAAACCTTTCCAACTCCCCGCCGCGCCCACCGTGCGGCATTTCTCCCCCTCATGCTCGGTCTCACGTTTGCCATGTGCATGGTGGCTAGAGGGCTGGGCGGGGGAGCACTGGAACACAGCCTCCTTTCTTCCCAAAATCTGGAAGAAAGGCTCCAAGTCATTCTGGAAGCATCTGCAAACTCCCTGGCATCCCTGCAACGGCAAATGTCCTCTCTAACCTGGGTTACTTTACAGAACCGCAGGGCCCTTGATCTCCTTACAGCCGGCCAGGATGGAACCTGTATGTTTCTCCAGGAAGAATGCTATTTCTACATTAATGAAACAGGGCTGGTAGAGGAAAATGTCAATGTCCTCCAAAAGCTAGGAGGTGAACTTCACCAAAAAAAAAAAAACACACTGCAGAATCGCCCTTCTCTGCTTGGTGGAACTTGGGCATCGGCCAATGGGTCATGCCATTATTGGGACCTGTTCTACTTATCTGTCTTTTACTTATGGTTGCACCCTGTCTGTTTAATTTTTTGCAGTCTTGTATGAAAAAAATTTCTCACCTCACAGTCAGTCAGCTACTCCTGCACCCCTATCCGTATGTCCCACTTCCCTCCAAGCCACCCCATCCTGGCCTCCCCTAAAACTACGCCCCCTTTCAGCTTGAAGCAACCAGATCGGGTCAACGCCCCTTATACCAAAGAGGTCGGGACATTAGGCTCAAGGGGAAGCAGCACTCACCTTCCCCCATCTGCCCCTCCACCCACTGATCCCCTATGCGCCCCTCCACCCCAAACCCACAACCACATACCTCACTTAAAGCTTCCTGGAACCTGCCGGCAGCTGCCGAGAAGGGCCAGGTAGAAACTTTCCAGCCCACACTGGATGCAACGCTTTGTCTCCCCACTTTACTGTTGCCCCCAACACCCTCCCCAAATACAGCACCCTTAAAAACCCAAGCCTGATATAGATCAATGGAATAGAATTGAGATTCCAGAAGCAAAACCTCAATTTCTCAACCAACTCACCTTTGACAAGGCCTCCACCACCTACCACTGGGGAGAGGAGAACCTATTCAGTAAATAGTGCTGGGAAAACTGGCTGACCACATGCAGAAGGTTGAAACAGGACCCCTATCTATCCCCATGCACAAAGGTTAACTCCAAATGGATCAGAGACCTAAATGTAAAACCTCAAACCATAAGAACCTTAGAAAAGGAAGGAAATACCCTCATGGAAATCGGAACTGGCATCCAATTCCTGAACAAACCCAAAACCCACAGGTCATAAGAGAGAAGATAGACAGGTGTCATGATTTAAAAAAAAAAAAAACAACAACCCAAGCCTGCCCCTCCTTGGGCGCAACTCCCCTGGCCCATCTTTCGAACCATGGGACCTCACCCGGGAGTTTCTCCCCCAGTAAATGCTTGGTTTATACCGGCCCTTTGTCCTGTGCCTCTTTCGGCATCTCCAAACGTTACAGATACAACACA
This sequence comes from Carlito syrichta, assembly GCF_000164805.1. Taxonomy (NCBI): domain Eukaryota; kingdom Metazoa; phylum Chordata; class Mammalia; order Primates; family Tarsiidae; genus Carlito; species Carlito syrichta. The sequence goes on along the minus strand of NW_007259943.1, from coordinate 636,663 downwards.
GCTCCTATCAAAATCTTAACAAGATTTATTTGTAGATACAGACAACCTGATTCTAAAATTTATATAGAAAAACAAAGAAAACAAGAATAGTCAAAATATTCTGAAAAACAAGTCAGTGAATAGAATGCTGAACCTGAAGTTAAGAGTTACTATGTAGCTCTAATCATCAAAACCGCAGGGTAATGGACAAGGAATGGGTCATCAATCAATGGAACAAAATAGAGAATCCAGAAATAGACCGATGCAATATGCCTGATTAATTTTCAGGAAAGGCATAAATGAATTCCGTGGAAGAAGGATGCTCTTTTCAACAAACAATGCTGGAAAATTGAGCATCCATAGGCAAAAAATAAAGTTTGACCTCAATCTCATAGTAGACACAATTTTTTTTTTTTTTTTGAGTCGAGGAAGTCTCACTCTGTCACAGGTTGGGGTGCAGTGGCATGCTTATGGCTCACTGTACCCTCGACCTCCTGGGTTCAAGTGAGCCTTCCACTTCAGCCACCTGAGTAGCTGGGACTACAGGTGTGAACCACCATACCCACCTAATTTTTACTGTGTTTTCTAGGCTAATCTCCGACTCCTGGACTCAAGCAATCCTCCCACCTCAGCCTCCCAAAATGCTGGGATTTCAGGGATGAGCTGCTGGACCCAGCCCAAAAATTAATTTTAAAATGGGTCATGGATTTAAATGCAAACTATAAAACTATAAGACTTTTAAAACAAAACGTAAGGAAAAGTCTTTAGGACCTGGGGTTGGAGCTCTGTGACATGACACCAAAACATAAGCCATTAAAATAATTTAGTAAGTTGGATCTCATCAAAATGTTCGTGCCCATCTTCTTGTGAGGAACCATTTTTTATCCTTCCCACTCTAGACACGGGAGCTGTCCTTTTCTTTTCTTTTCGAGTTGGAGTCTCTGTCACCCAGGCTGGAGTCCAGTGGCATACTCACGGCCACCCCAGCATCGACCTGCTGGGCTCCGGCGATCCTTCTGCCTCAGCCTTCCAAGTAGCCAGAACTACAGGCATGTACTACCACACCTGGCTAATTTTTCAATTTATTGTAGAGATGAGGTCTTACCAAGTTGCCTGGGCTGGTCTCAAACCTGCATACTCAGGCAATCCCCTCGCCTCACCCTCCCAAAGTGCTGGGATTACAGGCTGAGCCACCGAGCTTGGCCTGTCCTTTTCTTAAATGATTCCACCTCTACGGCTACAGGAATGGGACATCCGACCCGAGCTGGGTCAACTGACATACCTAGCGGTCATGGCAGTCAGTGCGAGATATGAACACAAGATATAGATATGAAAGGAGAAAAAACATTCCGCTACTGTGTCAAGGCATGGAAAAGAAGACTTTCTTCAGGCCCATCTCAACAGGTTGGACTACAGCAATGGGGTCTTGCAGTGGGAGAGAGAGATTGGGCTCGACTCCAAACACAGCATGGGCAAAAAGAAATTTATAGCCAAGGAGCAGGGTGGGGGGTCAGTGGACAGAAAACTACTAAGAGGACATGTTGGGTAACATCGTTTGCTGAAAAGATGATCCTTTCTCCAGTGAATTCATGTATGCCTTTCCTAAAAATTAATTAGACCTACTGCATTGGTCTATTTCTTTTCTTTCTTTTTCTTTTTCTTTTTTTTCCTTTTTTTTTTTTTTGAATTGAAATCTCACTCTGTTGCCCAGACTGGAGTACAGTGGCACGCTCACAGCCACCCCAGCATCGACACACTGGGCTCCAGCGATCCTTCCACCTCAGCCTTCCAAGTAGCTGGAACTACAGGCGTGCGCTACCACACCCAGCTAATTTTTTGGATTTATTGCAGAGACGAGGTCTCACCATGTTGCCCGGGCTGGTCTCGAACCCATGGGCCTCTTGCCTCGGCCTCCCAAAGTGCTGAGATGACAGGCTTGAGCCACTGTGCCCAACCTTTAAAACATAGACTTTATTGATGTTGAGTTTCTTTCTTTTTTTATTTTAGAGTTGTCAAGTGCGAGTGAGGATTTGCTATATAAGTAGGTTACATGCAGGTGAAGTTTGGGCTTCTAGCTGGCCCTGTATTCCCCGGTAGTGGACCAGGTATCCAGTGTGTGGCCACGTATCCCCTCCTTCCCTCTCACCCTCTCTCCCTCCCCCAGCAGTGTCCAACGTCTGCTGATCCCACCCTCATGCTAGTATGAGCATTGGTCTATTTCTGGGTTCTCTAGTCTGTTCCAACAATCTAGGGTCTACTCCTCTTCCATTACCCTGCTCTTGTTCTTGCTAAACCAACCTAACGGGATTCTTGCAGAAGACGGCTAGGGTGAGCAGATGCCCTCTGAGGGATGGTGGAGAATGAGAAACCTGATGAGAGATCAAGGTGATCAGATATTGAGGCTGAGCACTGAGGATCTTGCTCAACTGACTTGGCTGGATTCTTGCTAAAACTGGATTTTACAAGCAGGTGCACCGAGAGGCCCCGGTGAAGGTTCAGGAGGTTGACTAAAGTTTTGTCAAGCAAAGGGTCTTTGTCACACACCAGGTTCACCAGAATATCCCTGGGGCTTCCTACCTGTGACCTGGGGAAGTAAGTCCCCCTCTTCTCTCACCAGGGCTGTAAGGATAGGAGCCCGAGAGGTGTCAGAGGTCACATGAGACAGCAGGTGTGCGGTGGAAAAGAAGCCTCATGACCAGGAGAGCTGAGTGACGGACCCTGCACATTCTTGCGTCCCTTGAGAGACCAGCTAGGCCGTGCCTGTCCCCTTCTGGGGTGAGGGGAAGAAACTCTCAGCGCACCTGTAAGCCACGTGCAGCCCCTGGCTCAGGAAACTGCAAAGCCAGCAAGTCCCCTTTCGTGCACAGCCTGGTTGTTTTTTTTTATTTGTTTGTTTGTTTTTGAGTTGGAGTCTCACTGTTGCCCAGTCTGGAATGCAGTGGCACACTCAAGGCCACTGTAGCCCGAGCTGCTGGCTACCACACCCGGCTAATTTTCTGAGTTATTGTAGAGATGAGGTCTTGCCAAGTTGCCCAAGCTGGTCTCAAACCCCTGGGCTCAGGCAATCCTCTCTCCTCAGCTGCCGAAGGTGCTGGGATTACAAGCACGAGACACTGCATGTCTGTTTGTTAATTTTAATAGCTTAAAGGGGTACACATGGTGTTTGGTTACATGGTTGCATTGTATAGTGGAGAAAAAGTCTGAGTTTTAAGTGCACCCCCACCCCCACTTGTACACATCGTACCTGATAGGTGATTTTTCATCCCTCCCCCTTCCCACTCTCCCCCTTCCAAGTCTCCAATGTCATGATACCATTCTCTATGCCTTTGCAGATCCTTAGTTTATTTTTATTTTTGAGTCAAGTCTCACTCTGTCGCCCAGGCTGGAGTGCAGTGGCACACTCATGGCCACCGCAGTCTCCACCTGCTGGGCTCAGGCGATTCTTCCACCTCAGCCTTCCAAGTAGCTGGAGCCACAGGCGCACACTACCACGCCCAGCTAATTTTTTTGGGGGGGCGGGGAGTTGGAGTCTCACTCCGTTGTCCAGGCTGGAGCACAGTGGCACACTCACTACCACCCCAGCATTGACCTGCTGGGCTCTGGTGAACCTTCCGCCTCAGCTTTCCAAGTAGCCTGAACTATAGGCACGCGTGGCGCCTGACTAATTTTTGATTTATTGTAGAGATGAGGTCTCACCAAGTTGCCCTGGCTGGTCTCAAAGCCGCAGACTCAGGCAATTCACTCACTTCGGCCTCCCAAAGTGCTGGGATTATAGGCTGAGCCACCGTGCCTGGCTGCCTGGCTAATTTTTTTTTTATTTATTGTAGAGACACGGTCTTGCCATGTTGTCCAGGCTGGTCTCGAACCCCTGAGCTCAGGCAATCCTCTTGCCTCCACCTCCCAAAGTGCTGGGATTACAGGTGTGAGCCACTACGACTGGCTAGTTTTAATTCCCACTCATAAGTGAGACCATGCGGTGTTTGGTTTACTGTTCTTGCGTTCGTTCACGTAGGATGATGGTCTCCAATTCCATCCAAGTTGCTGCAAAATACATTATTTCATTCTTTTTGCCGGCTGAATAGTATTCCACGTTGTATATACCACATTCACATTATCCACTGATTGGCTAGTGGGCATTTAGGTAGATTCCACGTCCTTGCAACTGTGAATTGTGCAGGCTGTTTGGATTGGGTGCCTGCCACTTGTGATGGGAGGAATCTGCTTTGTGGGGCAAAACCAGTTTGGGGCCCCGGGGGCATCTGGTCTCAAAGGCTGTGCTCTTCACCCCCCACGTGACAGTCTGCCTTCCACACAGGAGACCTCACCACGAAGTTTCATTTCCTAAAGATACTGTTTCCTTATTTTGGAAACTCTCCCTTTCAAGGGGGATCATCCTCTGTTAAGTTCATCACAGTTTCCACTACCTTTCCACTGCAATGGCTACTCCTGGAAGTAAAGAATACTGAGATTCAGACCAGGCACAGTTACTCAAGCCTGTAATCCTAGCACTTTGGGAGGCCAAGATGGGAGGATTGCTTGAGACCAGGAGTTCAAGACCAACCTGGGCAAGATAGCAAAATGCATCTTTACACATTAGAAAAATATATATATATTGAGATTCAGGTAGCAGTTGTTGATGGTCTACACTGTACCAGTGATTAACTTTATTATACAACTCTGGAAAGTGTTCTGTGATGTCATCATTTCTGCATGTCACCAAAGAGGGAACTGAGGCTTCATGAAAGTAAGGAATTGGCCCAAGGCGATAGGTAATTTCATCTCACTGATACAACTGTGCTGTCTGTGTGCACTGCCCTTAATGAGTTCCAAGATTTATGGCCATCCCTAGTGCCTTTGCATTTTTTAATTTTTTTTTACAATCAACTTTTTTTATTATGGTATTGTGGCGTACAGTTAAGGGTTACGTATACAAA
>NW_007259943.1:629936-630738 GCF_000164805.1 Carlito syrichta | reverse complement strand
GAAGGATCGCCTGAGCCCAGCAGATCAAGGCTGTGGTGGCTGTGAGTGTGCCACTGCACTCCAGCCTGGGCAACAGAGTGAAACTCCAACTCAAAAAACAACAACAACAACAACAAAAACCAAACCCTACTGGAACACTGCTACATTGCTGGTAAGAAGACAAAATGGTTCAATCACTGTTTGACTCAAAAAACTAAACATAGACTTATCATGTGACCCAGCAACACCACGTCTAAGTACACACCCAAAAGGATTGAAAACAGGGACTCAGACAGGCACACGTACACTCTGCCCATAGCAATTGCAAGTGTCCATCTGTGAATGAGTGACTAGACCAGTCGTGGTATAGCACACCACGGAATAGTATCCAGCCATGGAAAGGAACAAAGTACCAATACATGGCTCCATGTTAAATTTGGATGAACCTCGAAAATACCATGCAGAATGCAAGAAACCAGATACAGAAAGCCACACACTGTACAATTCCATTTATAGGAAACATCCAGAATCAAGTTACTTGGGAGGCTGGGGCAGGAGGATTGTCTGAGTATTAAGAGTTCAAGACTATAGGGCATTATGATCACACCACTGCACTCCAGCCTGGACAACATAGCAAGATACTGTCTCTAAGAAAAAATAAAGGGAGAAAGGTAGGGGGAAGGCCCAGGCACGGTGGCTCACGCCTGTAATACCAGCACTTGGGGAGGCCAACGCGAGAGGATTGCTTGAGCCTGGGAGTTCAAGACTAGCCTGGGCAACATAGTGAGACCTCGTCTCTAAAAAAAAAAAAAAATTAAAAATT
>NW_007259943.1:625664-629916 GCF_000164805.1 Carlito syrichta | reverse complement strand
ATCCTTCCACCTAGCCTTCCAAGTAGCTGGAACTACAGGCACGCACTACCACGCCTGGCTAATTTTTGATTTATTGTAGAAATGAGGTCTCGCCATCCACGGACTCAGGCAATTCACTCGCCTTGGCCTCCCAAGGCGCGGGATTACAGGCTGAGCCACCGAGCCCGGCTTCTTTTACGTTTTGACTTAGCTTCTCCTCCGTCCCCTCCTTCCTGTAGCCTCACATCAGCTGTCCCTCCCACAGGTAACTCATGTCAACACTATGTTTCTCTGTGCTCTTATAATCACAGACATTGATATATGGAGGCACATACAAGGGGCTGTAGTTTCCTCATAAAAAGGGATCATACTGTATGTATCTTCCACACATGCCTTTTCCACTCAGAAATGACTGCTGGAATAGATCCGAATCCTGGCACAACTCTTATTTATTCTGTTTAATGGCTGTCCCTCGCCCTTCTAACAACAGCTGACTGAAGACCCTCATCCCACTGACATTTGCGCTTTCTCTTTATTTTATCATTCCCTCTCGGTTCCTCCAACATCCCTTAATCCTGTCCTTCATCAGCCAAAGGCCCCGAAGGCCCAAGATCAATGAATCATGCACTTTCAAATTGCTTTTGTCATCGATTGTGCAATGGGCATGCCCACAGTGTCTCAGTGACACACATTTTTAAGACAGACACAGCCGAAGCGCCGTTTGTAACTGTCGTCAGGAGGAAAGAAGCAACTTGTCCACACAGAGACTGAACCCAATTCCTCGGCCTCCTGATACCATGCTCGATTCGAGAAGACAACCAGTGGCTAAAATTAAATGGCTGTGCAGTCTCTCTCCCCCGATGGGTCTGCAATAACTAAACAATCTTTCGAAGCAAATAAAACCAACTCGGATTCTTTTTCTGCCTTGGGATGGAACCATGTTCCTCAGTTGCTTCCAACATATGACCTGATGGGCATAAGAGTTACTGGTTTCGGGTGGGCATGGTGGCTCATGCCTATAATCCCAGCACTTTGGGAGGCAGAGGCAAGAGGATTGCCTGAGCTCCGGAGTTCGAGACCAGCCTGGGCAACATGGTAAGACTTTGCCTCTACAATAAATAAATTTTAAAAATTAGCCAGGCATGGTGGCACGTACCTGTAGTTCCAGCTACTTAGAAGGCTGAGGCGGAAGGATCGCCAGAGCCCAGCAGGTCGAGGCTGCAGTGACCGGGAGCGTGCCACTGCACTCCAGCCTGGGCAACAGAGTGAGACTCCGACTCAAAAAAAAAAGACTTTCTGGTTTCATAGGTTATTCACACAGGTGGTTAAAAAAAATTGCAGAATTTGAAAGGACCCCTTATTCTGTTCATTCACTGTGTGGATGGCAGAAGCTGTCCTCTCTGACTGTCCACAGGCCACTGAGGGGACAGCAGGAAACTTTCTTCTTGAATTTTCAGCGCACAGCCAGAACAACGGGAAGCCAGCACGGTGCTCTTCCTGCCAGGAAGGTGACCGGCGTTGTGACTGCTCCGTGGAATAAATGAGCCGCGTGCCCGGTAAGCCTGTAATCCTCTGAGGGAAGATAGACATGAGATGTGAGCTGAGCCTTGCAAGGTCATGGCCGCCTCAGATGCTCCTTGGGTTTCTCCCGGTAGATGGAAACCACGGAAGTTCCAGACTTTGCATGGGTTGAATGTTATACAATTCAAGAGGTTCTCTCTTTTTTTCTTTTTGAGTTGGGGTCTCACTCTGTTACCCAGGCTGGCATATAGTGACACCTCAGCCTCCACCTCCTGGGTCACGCAATCCTCCCACCTCAGCCTCTTGAGTGACTGGGACCACAGGGCTGCACCACCATGCTCGGCTATTTTTTTGGATTTTTTTATGGAGATGAGGTCTTGTTATGTTACCCAGGCTGGTCTCAAACTCCTGGCCCCAAGCGATTTTCCCATCTCAGCATCCCAAGGTGCTGGGATTACAGGTGTGAGCCACTATGCCCAGCCTGTGTTTTCTTAATGATCACAGACAACAGTGAAGTCCTTTTCATTTTGGAACAACATGAGAAAGAAAGAATCATGCCACAGCCTGTATATTGGATTTGCTACTGTTTTACCAGCGTGTGGCAGAAAGCCTGACACTGAACAGGTCATCAGTCACGTTTGTCATCTACTCCAACTCAGATGGATCTCCTTGGAAGACTGCATTCGTCACAAACCCAAGTTGTCTCTCAAGGGCCTATGCCAGGCGGGGGGAAAGGGAAGACCCCCCTGTGGACACAGGGTCTACTGCAAACCCAGGCCATGTTGCAGCGATCTCAGCTTCCTCTCCTTCCTCACCACCACCATCCCTGAAAGAAAAAAAAAAAGCAATGTTTTTTTTGCCTGTTGTGACTTGCTATTTTTCTTTTTCTTTCTTTCTCTTTCTTCCTTCCTTCCTTCCTTCTTTCTTTCTTTCGAGTTGGAGTCTCACTCTTATAGCCCAGGCTAGAGTGCAGTGGCACACTCATGGCCACCGCAGCCTCCACCTGCTGGCCTCCGGCAATCCTTCTGCCTCAGCCTTCCAAGTAGCTAGAACTACAGACGCACACCACCATGTACCAGCTAGTTTTTTTGTAATTTATTGTAGAGATGAGGTCTCACCAAGTTGTCCAGGCTTGAACCCACGGGCTCAGGCAATCCTCTCACCTAGGCCTCCCAAAGTGCTGGGATTACAGGCTGAGTCACTGTGCCTGGCCTCTTTCTTTAAAAAAAAATATATATATGATTGAGCACTTGGGTGCCAGGCACTAAGATGTAGCTGTATTTTTGTTTAAGTTAAGAATCTTTTTTTTTTAATCAGGGTCTCTGTTGCCCAGGTTAGAGTGCAGAGGTACAATCACAGCTCATAGCAGTCTCGACCACTTGGGCTTACCACTTGGGCTCAGGCGATCCTCCTACCTCAGCATCCCAAGTAGCTGGGACGACAAGTGTGCCCCACCACACCTGACTAGTTTTTGACTTTTTTGTAGAGACAAAGTCTCACTATGTTGCCCAAGTTGGTCTTGAACTCCTGGGCTCAAGCAGTCCTCCCGCCTCAGCCTCCCAAAGTGCTGGGATTACAAGCATGTACCATCACACCTGGCTAATTTTTTGACTTTTTTTGTTGAGATAAGTTCTCGCTATGTTGCCCAGGTTGGTCTTGAACTCCTGGGTTCAAGCAATCCTCCTGCCTCAGCCTCCCAAAGTGCTGGGATTACAGGCATGTACCCATCACACCTGGCTAATTTTTTTTTTTACCTTTTTTTGTAGAGACAAGATCTCACTATGTTGCCTAGGTTGGTCTTGAACTTCTAGACTCCTATCTCAGTCCTCCCAAAGTGCTGGGCTGACAGGCATGAGTCACTATGCCTGGTCTATTTCTTTAACAAGAAGTAACATTATTTTGTCTCATCATCCGAACTAAGGCTTTATCATTCCCCTAGGATTTTAACACGGACAACCTCTCCTCATATAGCTACCTCTTTGGAGAGGTTTGGGAGAAAGAGTGCCCTAAGGGTGCAGTGTGACTCTCAAATAACTGACTTCTGAAGAGAAGAGGGTACCCCACTTTCACCAACACAGTCTGCTCATGCCAAGCAGAGGAAAGGCTGAGTAAGTTCCTGACACACTTGGGAGCAGAAAGCTAGTGGACGGGACTTGCTTTGCATGGTTCTTGGTGGCAGAGCTCACTGCCATGGGAGGAAGCAACAAGAACCCAGCTGGTGTATCTAGGAGGAAAAGTTACCAGTCGTCAGGAGAGATCCATAGAGGAAAAAGCCCCTTGTGAAGGACTGAGTTTTTCTTCACTGTTCATGTTCAACCCAAGACTGACAAAGTATTATTGAAAGGATTTTCAGCTCTTTAGGAGATTGAACTGGACCATTCACATTTTAAGGCTTCTGGTTTTGTTGTTGTTGTTGTTGTTGTTGTTGTTGCTTTGAGTTGGAGTCTCACTCTCTTGCCCAGGCTAGAGTGCAGTGGCACGATCACAGCTCACCGCAGGCTTGACCTCCTGGGCTCAGGCAGTCCTCCTGCCTCAGCCTCCCAAGTAGCTGGAACTACAGGTGTGTTGGGAGCCAGCCATGGAGGCCTACTGAGCATTAGGGATCAGGAAGGGCCATTGACCCCGAGACCACTAAGATGTGTTCGGGAGCTATTTGACCCCATTTCCTCCCCCTCTCTACTCAGCACTAACTAGATTAAGCTCCTGTGAGCTCAAAACATAAAAACTCTGAGACCGGGATGAACACAAGCTA
>NW_007259943.1:609153-625219 GCF_000164805.1 Carlito syrichta | reverse complement strand
CCTTTGTAATTCCCAATAACACTCATTTGCTTCTACACTAGACTGGAGTCCAGTCTCTTTCTTTCTCTCTTCTTCCCCCCAATCGCCGATGCCGTCTCCACCTTTGGGGTACCTGAACCCGGTGAAGCTGGTCTCTGGCAAAGGTGTGCATCACCTTGCCTATATTTTTGGATTGTTTTTTTGTAGAGGAAAGGTCTTGTTCTGTTGCCCAGGCTGAACTTGAGCTCCTGGGCTCAAGCAATCCTCCCTCCTTGGCCTGCTAAAGTGCTGGAATTACAGGTGTGAGCCACTGCATCTGGCCTTGGATTTTTTTTTTTTTTAATACACACATTCAAATCACCACACTACGCACATGCAAAAATATATGATTCATTCACCGCCTAGGATAATTGGTAATAGCTTATGATGCATGTGAATGAATAACTTGTTGACGTGTTATTTACTTGAGTATCTCTCATGGAGATATTGCTAGACTATGTCAATATCCTGTTTCTCCTCAAACTTTCACCTGCTAATTTTAGCATCTTGTCTGCAATGGTTACAGGCATACCTCATTTTATTGCACTTGGCATATTGCATTTTTTACAAATTATAGGTTTGTGTCAACCTTGTATGTGCTCACTTTTGTCTCTGTGTTACATTTTAATTCTCATGATATTTCAAACTCTTCCATTCCTGTATCTGTTAGGATAATTTGTGATCAGTTATTTTTTTTTTCTTTTTCCTTTTTTTTTGACTCAGGGTCTCACTCTTACAGCCCAGGCTGGAGTGCAGTGGCACAATCGTGGGTCACCACAGCCTCAACCTCCTGGGCTTAGGCAGTCCTTCTGTCTCAGCCTCTTGAGTAGCTGGGACTACAGGCATGCCCATCCGGATAATTTTTTGATACTTTGTAGGGATGAGTTCTCACTCACTATGTTGCCCAGGCTGGTCTTGAACTTCTGGGCTCAGGCAATCCCCCACCTTCGCCTCCCAAAGTGCCAGGATTACAGGCATGAACCACCATACTCAGCTGATTGTAATCTTTGGTGTTACTATTGTACTTGTTTGGGGGCACCACGCCCGTATATGATGGCAAGCTCGATCAATGTTTTGTGTGTTCTGACTGCTCCACTAACTAGCCACGCTCCTGTCTTGATCTCTCTGCTCCCTACTCCTCCCAATATGGAATGTAGGCTAATGACTAACCCTACAATGTCCCCTACACCAATATTGAAATTAGGCCAGTGAATAACCCTACCATGGCCCCTAAGGGTTCAAGTGAAGGGAAGAATTGTGCATCTCTCACTTTGAATCAAAAGGTAGAAATAATCAAGCTTAATGAGAACGGCATCTCAAAAGCCACGACAGGCCCAAAGCCAGGCCTCTTCCACCAAACAGTTAGCCAAGTGGTGAGTACAAAGGAAAAGTTCTCAAAGGAAATTTAGAGTGCTACTCCAGCTAACAACACGCCAATGATAAGAAAGGGAAACAGCCTTATTGCAGACAGGGAGATAGTTTAGTGATTTAAACAGAAAATCAAACTAGCCACAATATTCCCTTGAGGCAAAGTCTACTCCAGAGCAAGGGCCTAATTCTCTTCAATTCTATCAAGGCTGGAAGTGAGGATGCTGCAAAAGAAAAGTTGGAAGCTAGTAGAAGTTGTTGATTCAGGAGGTTTAAGGAAAGAAGCTGTCTCCATAACATAAAAGTGAGAGGTGGGCCGCGCCCAGGGATCCAAGACCAGCCTGGGCAACTTGGTGAGACCTTGTCTCTACAATAAATCACAAAAACTAGCTGGGCAAGGTGGTGTGCGTCTGTAGTTCCAGCTACTTGGAAGGCTGAGGCGGAAGGACCGCCGGAGCCTAGCAAGTCGAGGCTGCAGTGGCCATGAGCACCCCACTGCACTCCAGCCTGGGCGACAGAGTGAAACTGCGACTCAAAAAAAAAAAGTGCGAGGTGAAGCAGCAAGGGCTGACGGAGAAGCTGCAGCAAGTTATCCAGAAGGCCGAGTTAAACTCACTGACAGACTGCAGGAACTCTTGCTGTTGTCCTGCCTGTTGTGCCCTTCACAATGTATCTTTTCTAGCCAGGCTCGGTGGCTCAGCCTGTAATCCCGTGCCTTGGGAGGCTGAGGTGAGTAGATTGCCTGAGCCCCACAGGTTTGAGACCCTCCAGGGCAAATTGGCGAGACCTCATCTCTACAATAAATCAAAAAATCAGCCAGGCGTGGTAGCGCGCGCCTGTAGTTCCAGCTACTCAGAAGGCTGAGGCGGAAGGATCGCCGGAGCCCAGCAGGTCGAGGCTGCGGTGGCCGGGAGTGGCCACTGCACTCCAGTCTGGGTGACAGAGCAAGACTCCAACTCAAAAAATATATATATATCTTTTCTTTAATAAATCGGTCTTTCTTAATTCTTAAAAAAAAAAAAAAAAACACGTATGGAGGTGGCTATGCAACACAACAGATTCTCAGTATGAATGAAACAACCCTCTATTGCAAGAAGATCTAGGACTTTCATAGCTATAGAGGTGAAGTCAGTGCCTGGTTTCAAAGGACCTGCTGACTCTCTTGTTAGGGGCTGACGCAGCAGGTGACTTTAAGTTGAAGCCAATGTTCATTTACCATTTCAAAAATCCTTAAGAATTGTGCTAAATCGACTCTGCCTGAGCTCTAGAAATAGAACAACATAACATGGTTGGCAGAACATCTGTTTACAGCATGGTTTACTGAATATTTTAAGCCCACTGTTAAGACCTCTGATCAGAGAAAAAGATTCCTTTCCCAATATTACTGCTCATTGACAATGCACCTGGTCACCCAAGAGTTCTGATGGAGATGTACAAGGAGATGAATGTTGTTTTCATGCCTGCTAACACAGCAGCCCTTCTTCAACCCATTGGATAAACGAGTAATTTCAACTTTCTTTTTTTTTTTGAGTTGGAGTCTCACTCTGTTGCCCAAGCTGGAGTGCAGTGGCCGCTCCCAGCCACCGCAGCCTCGACCTCCTGGGCTCCAGTGATCCTTCCGCCTCAGCCTTCCAAGTAGCTGGAACTACAGGCGCGCACTACCATACCTGGCTCATTTTGATTTATTGTAGAGATGAGGTCTCGCCAAGTTGCCCAGGCGGGACTCAAACCCGCGGGGCTCAGGCAATCCACTCACCTCAGCCTCCCAAAGCGCTGGGATTACAGGCTGAGCCACTGAGCCCGGCTTAATTTTTTGATTTATTGTAGAGATGAGATCTCATCAAGTTGCCCAGGACTCAAACCCGTGGGGTCAGGCAATCCTCTCAACTATGGCTCCCAAAGTGCTGGCATTACAGGCACGAGCCACTGCACCTGACTTCAACTTTCAAGTCTTATTATTTAAGAGCTAAATTTTGGCCGGGTGCAGTGACTCAAGTCTGAATCCCAGCACTTTGGGAAGCTAAGGTGAGGGGATTGCCTGAGCTCATGGGTTCAAGAACAGCCTGGGCAACTTGGTGAGCCTTCATCTCTACAATAAATCAAAAAATTAGCCGGGCATGGTGGTGTGCACCTGTAGTTCTGGCTACTTAGAAGACTGAGGCAGAAGGATTGCCTGAGCCCAGCCAGCCAACACTGGGGTGGCCATGAGCGTGCCACTGCACTCCAGCCTGGGTGACAGAGTGAGACTCCAACTCAAAAAAATTACATCACCTTACATAGCTACTTTAAAAAAAAAAAAAGTGGGATACAATTCAGGATTAGTATAGAGGGGGTCATTGTACAGGTAAAGTTTGGGCCTCCCTTTGGTCCCCACTTTGCCTGGTTTGAGATCAGGTACCCTTATTGATATTGTGTCCCTCCTCTACTCCCTACCCTGGCAGTATCCTGCTACTGTCAATCCCTTTCTTATAGTATTATGGTAAATGTTCAGTGTCCACTTATGAGTGAGCAATAAAGTATTTTAAATTAAGGTATATACATTGTTAAAAAAAACATAATGCTATTGTACTTACTAGACTACATTACAGTATAAACATAACTTTTAAATGCACTGGAAAACCAAAAATACGTGTGACTGTTGCAATATTGGCTTTATTTCAATGGTCTGAAGCTGAATTTGCAATATCTCCAAGGCATGCCTGTACAAGGGGGGCCCCAAAACAACCTGGAATTTATTTACAAAAAATTACATATTTATTCTTACAAGTTTAAACTTCAGTCACCTTCAAAGTATTAATACACTCCGTTTGATGCAATACACCTATGAGAAACTTTCCCACTGTGTGAAACAGTTTTTGAACTCATCCACTTTGATGCCTTTCAGTGCTTCTGCAAGTTTTTGTTTCACTTCTTCCACATCACCAAAATGTATTCCCTTTGATGACTATTTTCATCCATCAGGGGAGACAAACAAACAAAAAAAGCCACTTGGAGTGAGATCGGGTGAATAGGGAGGGTGGGGCATGCTGGTTTTGGTCAAAAACTGCTGAACACTCAGCACGGTGTGTGCAGGTGTGCTTGTCAATCACCCATCATGAAATGGGCAAACGCCTTGAAAGAATCTCCCCCCAAAAATTCACTGAAGCCAAACACAGCCTCTCACAACAACGCTAGCTGGCACACTGATGCTGATGGGTTCCTAGAACACTTCCCTGGGGAGAAAGCCTCTACTACAAGGGGACCACCTTCCAAAAGATAATTCCAGGTTTTTTTGGGTCCTCCCTCCTATGTGTTCACCTAATGACAATTTTCTATTTCCCTCTTTCCTGCTACATTTATTAGTTGGAATGCTTCACTAAGAAAGAATTGACTCTCCTCTCCATGTATTTGTTTATTCTATCATTTCTATCAAGATGGAATCATGGGCCGAGAGTGGCTTGCACTTGGAATCCCAGCACTTTGGGAGGCCAAGGCAAGAGGATTACTTGGGCCCAGGAATTCAAGACCATGGGAGAATGTGATTGGCTTGTTTGGGTAAAGATGGAGAACCTTACTCCTGGGTGCAGGAAGGCACATCTGGCAAGAGCTTGGGAATTCATGGCGGAGCTTTTGGGGCCTTTTGAGAATCAAAGATCTCAAGGCATCATGAGATTTCAGTCCTTACACGCACTATCTTGTTAAATTTATTCCTAAGTAGTTTATCTCATTTGTGACTATTATAAATGAGGTTGTCTCTACCATTTTGCTCTGTAACTAAACAATATATATATATTTTGAGTTGGAGTCTCACTCTGTCACCCAGGCTGGAGGGCAGTGGCATGCTCCCGGCCACCGCAGCCTCGAATGCTGGGCTCAGGCGATCCTTCCACCTCAGCCTTCCAAGTAACTGGAACTACAGGCACGTGCCACCATGCCTGGCTAATTTTTTGATTTATTGTAGAGATGAAGTCTTGCCAAGTTGCCCAGGCTGGTCTCGAACCCACAGGCTCAGACAATCCTCTCACCTCGATCTCCCAAAGTGCTGGGATCATAGCGTGAGCCACTGCGTCCAACCTAAACAATATTTTTTAAAGTTTAATGCAGATGGCAGAATAAAGTAGCATCCATTCAGAGACATGAAGACAAGAAAGACTCAATTTTACAACTGAAAAATCAGGAAAGATATTTAGAGAGCAATTTAGAGCCAAGCATGACCAGCCCAGGTCAGCTCTCCCATCAAGCTGTTCTGCTTTAAAAGTAGAAGAGCAACATTTATAAATCCTCAAGAATAGAAAGTGCTACCATTAAAACTCATTCATTTCAGGGATCATTAAAAATGGACAATTTAATCTGCATTTCAAAGGTAGACTCCGAGAAAAAATAAATTTGTCAGAATGACTAATGGGGAAAGTTTGATGGTGCAAACTATTATCTTTTGTATCAATGGAAAACACGATATATAACAACAAGGTATAAAAAAGAAAACTAAAAAGATTTAAAGGCAACTACATTAATGGTTTAGCAAAGATCTGGGAGAAGGCAATGAAACCAACTGTTCCTCAAACGGAACTTCAAGCCATTTTTTAAATCTATAAATAGGCCAGGCGCAGGGGCTCACATCTGTAATCCCAGCACTTTGGGAGGCCGAGGCAAGAGGACTGCTTGAGCCCAGGACTTTAAGACCAGCCTGGGCAACATGGCGAGACCTTGTCTCTACAGCGAATCAAAAAATTTAGCCAGGTGTGAAGGTGCGGTGCCTGTAGTCCCAGCTACTCTGGAGGCTGAGGCAAAAGGACCACCTGAGCCCGGCAGCCCCTCTCAAGGAAGCTGGAGGAATTTTCCAGAATTGCAAATCTGTTCCTATCATTCTCTCCCTTTTCTGCTGAGAATCCTTCCATGTTCCTCATTGCCTTTAGCATTGGCTCCCAACTCTTCCCATAGAATCCAAGAGCCCTACCTGTCCACCCATACCCTTACCTTAAGCTCCAGTCACTCCTGTCTCACTTCCCAAGTCTGTGAATGCTGGTCACCTTCTCTCTGCCTGGAATTCCCTTCCCCTCTTTCTTTCCCCTCTTTCCTCACACCATCACAGCTTACTGCAGCCTCTGACCTCCTGGCACAAGAGATCCTTCCGTCCCAGCCTCCTAAGTAGCTGGGACTACAGGAGTTTGCCATCATGCCCAGCTAATTTTTTGATTTTTTTTGTGGAGACAAGGTCTCACTGCGTTGCTCAGACTGGTCTCTGACTCCTGGGCTCAAGCGATCCTCCCATCTCAGCCTCTCAAAGTGCTGGGATGACACAGCGAACCACTGCGCCCGGTGACTACGGTTTTAAGAAGCAAATAAGATGGTAAGTCCTATTTGTCACATGCTGAATTTATTAAACTTGGAAGTGCTAAAAAGTTCACTAGACCACTGGTTCTCAAACTCTTCTGTGTTTGAGAATCACCAGGCAATCTTGCTGAGATGCAGACTCGGATCCCATATTCTGGGGTGGGGCCGGAGAGTCCCGGGCGCTGGGGGCTCCTGAGGCTGCAGGTGCCCGAGCCACACTTGGAGGAGCGAGACTGTGGATTCCAAGGGCGATTACATACGTCTCAATCTCTCCTGAGAGAAATAAGCAAATACCTATTTTATAGCATCTAACACTTAATACCAGAAATAGAATAAAATGAAGAAGAATAAACTCGAAGAAGAACTGCTTTGGGGTAAATGCTTCAGTACGCGCTCGGGGTGGGAGGGGAGACCAGAAATAGCAGGTGAGGAATGGGGAGCACAGGTTTCTTGGGGGGGGATGCTCACAAGGGAAGGAGAGCTTGATGGTGATGAACTGTGGACAGGGCCTGGGGACAGTCTCGCTGCCTCCTGATCATCAGGGAGGGTACGTGGACTATGAGTGATCTTGTTGGCCATGGGGGAAGGTGGGTGGTGTTTGCAAGTGCAGTTACCTGGTGTGTGTATATGTGTGCATGTGTGTGTTTGTGTGCAGTCATGCATGTGTACATGCGTGTTTACATGCATGTGCGTGTATTTGGGGAAAGACCGAGCTCTGAATCCAGGTGGTGCATGGCCAAGGGCAGAACCAGAAACAGCGACAAAGGGCCAGCTGGCGTGTGGGTTCCGTGGAGCACATCTCAACCAAGCACAACGTACACAACGGTGAATAGCACCATGTGACCCTTACAGCATGGGCCAGATTCTCTTCCAAAAAGGAAGGGTCACCGAGCACATTTAAAACCAGATCCCAGGATATGATAGATTTGGGATTATGTCCAAAGACACAGTTAAGAAAAAAGGCAGACTAAAATTAACCTGAGGAAACGTAAGAAACATTTCATTGTAATTGTCATCTGTGCGTGTGGCTTCTGTATGGATTCTGTATGTACATGTATGGCACAGTGGTGGAGTCTGGGCTCTCAGGCACTCGTCGCCCCAGTCGTGAACGCTGCACCCCACAGGTCATGTTCAGCCCTCACCCTCCCACCTACCCGCATTTTGGAGTCTCCAGTGTCTACTAGTCCCCTCTGTGTGTCCATGTGTCCCTATTGTTCTGCTCCCACTTGTGAGTAAGAACATGATATTGGACTTTTGAAAGCAGGAGTTTTAATCATGGTCTCTGACACAACAGACCTTAAACAAAAGCATTCGGAAATATCAACAATGACATATTAGAATGGTAAAAGGCACAGCAGATAATGAAAATACCACAGTATTCATGAGGCACCACATATTTGGTAGCCCAAAAGTATGTCAATGAAAAGGTAACAGATGTCCAAGAAGAAAGAGAATGAAACTCTTCTCGGATCCTTAGTATCCTGCTTTCAGAATATGGCAAATCAAATAGACAAAACAATGGTTAAAAAAAATTGCAGAGCTGAACGACACCATTAATAAAGTGAATTAACAAATACTTTCAGAGAATTAGACTAAAACATAAGAGAATCTACATTTATTTTAAAAATTAGAGAACCTACATGTATATATACAGAGTGTATGTAAATCTCTCTCATATCCCAAATAATTATATTCTAGGTTAAGAAGTTTCAAGAAAATAGGAAGACAGAATATACCGATAGGTCATATGTTGATACAATGAGAAACAGAACCACAAACACAAGGTGCTCATTAAGTGACAGGCACTGTTTTCTATGTTTACAAATGTTAACTCATCTAATCTTCATCATAACCTCATAAAGCAGGTACCAGTTTTACTCTCCCAATTTTACAGGTGAGAGAAGTTGAGTAGCTGTCCAGGGGCCTCCCTGGGAAGGGACAGTCACAGCACTGTGAACGGGAGCAGCTGCCCAGTTCACAGTTCTCCTTTCTGTGACCCCTGGTGACCCTCAAAGGGTAGCCTCAAAGGCCACGCATATGCCTTAGGACTCTCTTTCTGCTGGACCCAGATGTGGATACCTGACCCAAGCTGGGCCAATCAGATTTTCCCTCCCAGGAACTTAAACCTGGCACAGAGCAGCATGGAAGCGTGATGTGATTCTCTAGTTGAGCCTTACTGAAGCCACAGACCCTCAGGCCCTCATGGACCCAGGCCTCAGGCTGCCAGGTCCCTGCATCCTGAGAGTGCTGTTCAGTTCTTCCTTTGCTTTTACAGGTTGCTCCAGGATCCTTCCAGTATTATTGTTTTTTGCATATTATTGCAAAAAGCCTTAACAAATACCCCCATTGAATTTGAAACCACTCCCCACAATAGCCATGGAGTCACAAAGAATAGCCATGAAAATTAATAGCACTACTTAGAAAACAAGTCCTGCCCATCAAAATTCATGAGTGCAAAATTTTACCCAGAAGAAAATGTTTCTCTGAATAAATATATTAATGAGAAAAGAGCATATGAAATAGCTCTCATTAAAAAATTTAGGAAGGCTGGGCTCGGTGGCTCAGCCTGTAATCCCGTGCTTTGGGAGGCTGAGGTGAGTGGATTGCCTGAGCCTGTGGGTTCAAGACCCGCTTGAGCAACTTGGCGAGATCTCATCTCTACAATAAATCAAAAAATTAGCTGGGCGTGGTAGCGCGCGCCTGTAGTTCCAGCTACTTGGAAGGCTGAGGCGGAAGGATCGCCGGAGCCCAGCAGGTAAAGGCTGTGGTGGCCGGGAGCGGCCACTGCACTCCAGTCTGGGCGACAGAGTGAGACTCCAACTCAAAAAAAAAAAAAAAAAGGTTTAGAAAAGGAACAAATTAATGAATATTGTTCAACGGGACAGAGGAGAAAAAATTAGAAACTTAAAAAAAAAGAAAAAGAAAAATATAAACAAACCATTCATTCATTCTTCAAAAGAACAAGCAAAAGCAATAAGTCACTGTGTCAACTTTTTAAAAAAGAACAGAAAAATAAGAAAGCGAGAAGCCTATTAGTTCTGCAAGAGGTGGAGATTGGCAATAAGCAGAAGACCACACCTGTGTAATACAAAGTGTGGGATTAGGGTGCTTAGCTTATCTGCTTAAATTACACATTTATTGCATCTGTATATGGTTAAGCCACACTGTGGCTTTGCTTCTTACCGGCTAATTCCTTTGTTTTTGTGGGTTTCTAAGTGCCAGGTTAAAGAAACCTCCAGGAATGATAAATCAGAGTCTTCGGATCTCAGATGGAAACAGCTCAATGCAGCAGAGCCCCGGTGCCCTAGTCACACCCATGCCACCGTCCACCCATACCACCGGCCACAACATTGTCCACCGGACGGCACTGCTGCTCCCACATGGGTGCAGGCACCCATTCTCCAGATCAGCCCTCCACCCACCTTCTCCGCCCCCACCCCACGCTGCCAAAGACAGAAACCCCCAAACCACCACCCCGCCCCATCTCAGGAAAAGTTCACGGCACCCCTCTCCGCCTCTGCCTCTCCCAATCCTTGGAACCCCTCCGTCCCTCAACACCTTTTGAAAGCCTTTCCCAGCCACAGTGGGGTGGGCGTTCTCTTCTGGACGCCTGGGATTTCTGCTCTTGGCTCCACGGCCTTGAAGCTTTTTTTTATTTTTGAGTTGGAGTCTCACTTTGTCGCCCCAGCTGGAGGGCAGTGGCACACTCATGGCCACCTCAGCATGGATCTGCTGGGCTCTGGTGGCCTCGAAGTTTTTAATGACTCCCTGAAGCAATGAAAGCATAATCTTGTTTCCTTGATACCGACAGAGGGAAAAACACAGCAGCAAGAGATAGACACAAATTAAAACCTCTGTCAATTACCTTGGTGCAGTCCTTAGCAGGTTTTAGGGACAGTGTCCGGCTCTACACATGAGAATTTCCTGTCGACTTGAGGCTGTCAGTAGTGACCCTGTGAGCATCAACCAAGAAGGTTGATTCTAGAAAGTGAGAGGGCCATTACAGAGTATACCATAGACTTAAGTTAAGAACATGCTATAACCCAATAAATATGTAATCTGCTTGTGGACCATAGCACAGCCATTTTAGTTTTCTGCTTCAAAACATAACCTGTAGCTGTTTAAAGTTTCAGTTATGGGAAAAACTGCAAAGCTCCAGTTCAAGCTTCAACCCCTTCCCTTGACCCACTTTCCCCTTAGCAACAACCAATCAGGGGGAAATCACCTAAGTTTCCAGATGTCTCTGCAACTTCCCCAGCTAGTGGGCCAAGGTCAGCCCGAGTCAAGTTAGCCAATCCTCCACGATTGAGCTGACCACCAGAGGTTACTACCCAATTAAATGGTAACAAGACTGGAAAGTCCCCCCAAACTCCTCCTCCCTTTGTGTAACCATGATAAAAGGTGTCTGCTTAAAGAAGTCAGGGCCTCTGGGTGTACTCCGCTGCGTCGGTTGTCGACAGAGGTCCAGGCTTGAGTTTGCAAATAAAGACCCTCTTGAACTTTCATCGGAATTGGCTCTTGGTGGTCTCTCGGATTGAACATTCGGCCACTACAAAAGGAGGAGGTCAAGCTGCCAGAGAGAGGTGGTGGAATCCTTGACAGCATGTGCCCATTCTGGCATTTTCTCTGTAAGAAGGAAAATATAATTTTTTTAAGAGTCTAGCAACTTTATCATACCAGTATAAAGACAAATCTATTTTCCCCATTTCTTTTCTTTTCTCTTCTTTTTCTTTTTTCTGTTTTTGACTGGGTCTCTCACTTTATTGCCCAGGCTGGAGTGCAGTGGCATGGTCACAGCTCATTGATCTCCTGGGGTCAAGTGATCCTCCCGCCTCAGCCTCACAATTAGTCGGGACTACAGGCACAAACCACCACGTCTGGCTAATTTTTTGATTTTTTGTTGAGATGAGTGAGGGCTTGCTATGTTGCCCAGGTTGGTCTTGAACTCCTGGGCTCAAGCAATCCTCCTGCCTCAGCCTTCCCATGTGCTGGGATTACAGACAGGAGCTACCACACCCAGTTATTTTTTCCTATTTTCTAAAGAAAAGGCGTATATTTCAAGAATAAGTTGAGGCTGGGCTCGGTGGCTCACCCTGTAATCCCAGCACTTTGGGAGGCCGAGGGGAAGAGATTGCTTGAGGCCTTAGGTTTGAGACCAGCCCAGGCAACTTGGCAAGACCTTGTCTCTACAATAAATCAAAAATTAGTCGGGCGTGGTAGCGCGCACCTATAGTTCTGGCTACTTGGAAGGCCGAGGCGGAAGGATTGCCAGAGCCCAGCAGGTGGATGCTGAGGTGGCCATGAGCGTGCCACTGCACTCCAGCCTAGGCAACAGAGTGAGACTCCAACTCAAAAAAAAAAAAGAGAATAAGTTGAGGTAACAAATAGGTAGCTTTGTGGATTTTCTCTGAGAAAACTGGAATATGTTAATACAAATAGAAAATCATTACTAAAGTGTAGGCATTCATAAGTCTTAATTCTGAAGCTATGCCCAGTGTTTTAGATATTTAATAAAGGCAATTATTGTGATTCAACAGATTAATAATATCGGACATACAGACTGGAGGCATTTTGTTAAGGGTTTTCGCCTCTGTGTTCATGAGGACATTAATCTCTTCTTGTAAAGTCTATCTGGTTGGATTATCAGGGTAACACTGGCCTCATAATCTTACCAAAAACTTCTTGAGAATGTTGAGGGTTTTTTCCTCTTTAGTTTGTGGTTTTGTTTTTTTTTTCTCTCTCTCTCATTTTCATCAAAAGACAAAACAACAACAAATTTAGTTGTAGATCTAACTGGACTTTATTTACAATTTCCGAATGGGGCAGCCTCTATTTGACTAAATAGAAGGAGTGCTCCCACCTGGCAATGGGAAGTTTCATAAGGGGGGAATGAGGAAACAGAACAATGGAAAGGGAAAAAAAAAGGACTGGTTAACATCACGTTACTTCAGGTTACTTTTTGGAAGAATTAAAGCCAATAATCCTTTTTTTTTTATTTTTTTTGAGTCAGGGTCTCACTCTGTTGCCCAGGCTGGAGGGCAGTGGCATGATCACGGCTCACTGCACTTTAACATCCTAGGCTCAGATCATCCTTCCACCTCAGCCTCCCAAATAGCTGGAACTATAGACACATGCCACTATGCCTGGCTAGTTTTGTTTTTGTTTTTGTTTTTCATAGAGACAAGTTCTTGTTATGTTGCCCAGGCTGGTCTCAAACTCCTGGGCTCAAGCAATCCCCTTGCCAAAGTGCTGGGATTACAGGTATGAGCCACTGCACCCAGCCTAAAGCGGATAATTCTTAATTCTATGACTCAGGCGGACTGAAATCTCCTGTTTTCAAGGAAAACTAGTCTATCTGGGTATCTATCTGCTTCCTTAAAGTTTCAGTTTCATTATGTGGCATTTTGCATGAGTGACTCCAATTTGGTTTGTACTGGTCGGATGGGGAGTATGCAGCTCAGCCCAAAACAATGGTCTGCCATAATGTTTGCAACTCACTTTCTCTCTCCTCCCCTTTCCCCATCCCACCTCCCCCTTTCCCCTTCACCCCTTCTTCTGTCCTCTTTCCTTCTTTCTTTCATGAGGCTTTTAACTCACTCAGGCTCAGATCAGAAGCTTGGCCTGGTTTTCTGCAGGTAGTGATTCCAACCTCTGCTCAATTTCCAAAGCCTTGCAGTGCCACTTGGGGTCTGCCCATGCGTGGATAGTTCAAAGGGAGCCCAGACTTAGCATGGGCTCATGCGTGATGATGAAACCCCTTTACCCACTTCTGCCATGATTTTCTCCCCACCCCCACTGGCTCACGGGGTCCTTATCCCCACCCCTCTGGCTGGAAATGTGGGGTTTCTTGAGTTGTGAAGGCTTGTCCTGTCCCTGCCACAGAGCTCTGCAACTCTGTGATGTTGGCCCTTAGGCAAAGCCAGGAAAGAAATAGAAACAAAGATTCCATCTTCCTCCCTCTCCCACACATGTTTACACACTCCTTAGATGGTAAAAGCCCCTCTTCTAGATTACTTTGGCTCAAAATATCGGATTTTCATCTGAGTTTTAGCAGTGTACCTCAATGACTGCAACTCACTTTCAAGGCAAAACCAGGAGAGTAAAGAGAAAAAAATCTGGCAAACTCTCCGGGGATGGTGACTCATGCCTATAATCTCAGCATTTTGGGAGTCGGAGGCAAGAGGATTGCCTGAGCCCATGGGTTCCAGACCAGCCTGGGCAACATGGCAAGACCTCCTCCCTACAATAAGAAATAAAAAATAAAAAAATTAGCTGGGCATGGTGGCACACAACTGTAGTTCCAGCTACTTCCAGGCTGAGGTGGAAGGATAGCCTGAGCATAGGAGGTCAAGGCTGCGGTAGCCTTGACTGTGCCACTGCATTCCAGCCTGGGTGACAGAATGAAACTCCATCTCAAAAAAAAAAAAAATTTGGCAAACTCATGTGGGTGATTTCTGCAGGTGTTGAGTTCCCTCCACAATCACAGATCTGCCTGTTTTTGTTTACTTTTCAGTGTCCTGGGGAGGTGGCCTTTGGCACTTTATCCAGATTTTTTTCATTATCATCAATGGCAGGCTGTGTGGGCTGCACCTACTCCATCTTGGCTGCAACCAGAAGCTGGCACTGTAATCTGATCTGCTGGCAACTCTGTTTCATTTGGCCAATATTCCCATACTGTTGAGGGTCTGGTGATAATGACTAATTGGAAAGAATCTGAGTAGTCACAAATGCATCTTTGCCTCCAAGTCAAAGAGGACAGATGTTTGCACTGAAACTGGCACAGTTTATCGACACTCACGATCAGGTTTCCATGTGAAACTGGAGATAGCTTCATTTTGCATTTGAGCACCTGCCTTTCCTACAAGGCTCCGTGGCTCATCAGCCCACCCTCCTTTCCAATGGACACACAGCCCAAGAATCCACCTCAGGAGGTAGGGTGTGGCTGTCGCCCCTAGTTACCCAAGCAAGAGAAACTCCCAGACCTTGTCTGCTTCTGACAGAACCTCCCCAATCCCCACCCATGGTGAAGGTGAAAATACTCAGCATTTACCTGTATCCTTATAATAAACTCAATTCTTCTTGAAGGCCCTTGAGTGAATCTCTGTTTCTTCCAATGAAGAGAAGCCAACTAAAACAGGAACTCTGAGTCATAGGATATGAAACAAAACAGGAATAAGAGGCATCAATACTGAAAAGGGGAAACAGAATTAAATTTATTTGCAGAAACAGTCTAAGCATTTACTCTATGCCAGGTGTTACAGCACTTAATCCTCACAACACCTTAGGGCACAGGCACACTGGTTATCTCTGTTTGCAGGCAGGGAGTTAACTGAGGCCTAAAGTGGACTAGGTCAGTGGCCTGAGGGAAGACAGCTAACAAGTGGCCCAGCCAGGTTGGGAGGCCAGGGGCCCACACTCAAGTCACTGTGCCGTGTTGCGTTATTGTGTAGACACATTGCTTCTATTTCTAGAGAGGCTGTTAGTACCAGTGAGGTTCCCCAAAAAGCTTGCACATTTCTCTAAAGTTTTTTTACACAAATTTTTAAAATATTAAGGCTGGGCATGGTGGCTCACACCTGTAATCCTAGCACTTTGGGAGGCTAAGGTGGGAGGATTGCTTGAGACTAGACCACATAGTGAGACCTCACTATGTGGTCTAGTCTCAAGCAATAAAAAAAAATAGTCGGGTGTGGTAGTGCACACATGTAGTCCCAGTTACTCAGGAGAGAGGTGGAAGGATCACTGGAGCCCAGGAAGTCAAGGTTGTGGTGAGCTGTGATCATGCCAGTGCACTACAGCTGAATAACAGAGTAAGACCCCCAACTCAAAAATAAAATATTAAATGTGTATTATATGCTGCTGGCAAAAAGTTTGAATTTTGCAAAAAGGTATTAAACAAAACATTAAAGTGGCATTACTACCCACCTCATCTTGAAAGCTTTCTTTTCTGTCTATCCAGTAAGGGTTTAGGTATATACATGCATACATATTTATAAGTGTAACAATTTAAGTGTAAGTGATGTTATTATTTATTTGTTATTACAGACCTGGTATCATTTCACTCATACCGTTCTACAACCTAAACATAAAAAATCTAATTGTACCCCCACATCCTTAAAATTAAAATTAAAAAAGCCAGGCTCAGTGACTCAGCCTGTAATCCCACGCCTTTGGGAGGCTGGGTGAGTGGATTGCCTGAGCACATGGCTTCGAGACCCACCTGAGCAACTTGGTGAGACCTCATCTCTACAATAAATCAAAAACTCAGTCAGACGTGGTAGCGCATGCCTGTAATTCCGGCTACTCAGAAGGCTGAGGTGGAAGGATCGCCGGAGCCCAGCAGGACGAGGCTGCGGTGGCTGGGAGC